>NC_057800.1:262861832-263030483 GCF_018294505.1 Triticum aestivum
TCGGCCCCACCGGCGCGCCACCTCGCCTCCCTCCGCCCGCGCCGCACTACTCCGCCGCCTCCTGCGCACCCCGCTGGCACCGCCGCCTCGCCCATCACCGGAGCATCACCGGATCCACTACCCCCGGATCAGGACAAGATCCACCAAGTCCGGCAACAAAACGCCGTCCCGAGCCGCGCCATCCCACTGAACCTCTCCGTCCACTTTCCCCGTGGTGAGAATTCTGCTAAGTCCCTAAAGTCTTATATTCTGGTGCTACCTTTGACCTGCCGTAACTTTGTGCTCGCGGCTCCGTTTCATGCCAATGATATATAGAAATGTTCATCATGATGTGCTCTTCTTTTTGTTCCATTGTGACATGCTTGTTTGAGTCCATGTTGATGCCCAAATCGTTGATGCAAGAGTGCTATAAAATGTTAGCTCCTGTTTCTTAGCAGTTTATGAGGATTTGTCTTTTTGATCATATTTGTTGTGTGCATCATATGGTCATCAGCTCTACATGTATTTTGGTCTATGCCATGGCATCTTTACAGGGGTGTATGCCATGTATTTTTGTGACCCTTTTGGTGACTAGCACATGCATGCAAAGTAGCCTTCGTGATATTGCTGATTTCAGGGACGCTGATTTCAGGGACGCTGATTTCAGGGACTTAGAATTTCGCCAAGCCCTTGCTCTGTTATTATTTTTATGCCATGTATCCATGTTGCTACAGTGAGATCCATGCTTCTTTTGAGTTGCTTCAGTAAGGATGATTTGGACTTATGGTTATGCTCTATCCACACATGTCCCTGTTTGCAATTATGGAGTGCCCTAGCATGACTTAATCTTGCTCTACTTTTGCTATTAAATGTTCTTGGTAGATTGTTTACATGTTAATCAATTTTTCCATGGTTGTTGTAGTTGATCCAAGCATGTTATAAACTTGTTCTTGACTTGGTTAGCTTCTTGAACATGCCATTTTGCTGATGCTATGCTTATCTTGTGATGCAATGCCTTGTGTTGAGTGAATCGAGCTCGTAAAGATGCCTTCATAACTCTGTTTTGCCATGCCCAGTTTTTCTGCAAAGTCTTAATCTGTTAACGAAAGTTGCTATGTTTACATGGGTGCCATCATATCTTCTGATCCTTTTTGGCTCTTGATCAGTAAGGGACTTTCGTTCTATGCTTTGAGTAGATTCATGCCATGCCTTGTATTGCTATGATCTGATCCTGTAGCATGTTGTTTGCTTGCTCTAAACATTGCTTCCCGATGTTAATTCCTAGCATGTTAGTATTTTCACTAAGTCTATGAAGGTGATATCTTTTGCACTTTTGCCATGCTTGTTTGAACCTGCTCTTGTGTGATTTAGCCATAGAACAGTGTTCATCTTTTGTCAAGCATCTTGAGTGGATCACTGCCATGTGCTTTGTTGCTATGTTGGAGTGTAGTAGCTTAGCTTCTTGTTGCATTCTAGTTGGCATCGTGTTGTTGATCGCAGAATTGTGCCATTCTTGTTTTGCTTGCCATTTACAAACCGTGCATCCGATTCCGGTGATCTTTATATTGATTTCGACCGAAATCAACTCATCTTTGTAGCGGAACACTTGGTTTGCCAAGTTGATGCCTTGATCAATATTTTCCTTCGGGAGCACGCGTATGCATTGCAGTTGCTAGTTGCAGGTGAAGTTACCGCTTTGCGCAGCCCCTCTAGCAAACCATTGTTTGGCTATGTTACCGCTTTGCTCAGCCCCTCTTATAGCGTTGCTAGTTGCAGGTGAAGTTGGAGTATGTTCCATGTTGGAACATGGTTATTGTTGGATATCATTATTATATCTTATTTACTTTAATGCATCTATATACTTGGTAAAGGGTGGAAGGCTCAGCCTTATTCCTGGTGTTTTGTTCCACTCTTGCCGACCTAGTTTCCGTCATACTGGTGTTATGTTCCTTGATTTTGCGTTCCTTACAAGGTTGGGTGTTATGGGAACCCCTTGAAAGTTCGCTTTGAATAAAACTCCTCCAGCAAGGCCCAACCTTGGTTTTACATTTTCCTAACAACCTATCACCTTCCCTTGGCTTCTGCAGACCCGAGGGTCATCTTTATTTTAACACCCCCCCGGGCCAGTGCTTCTCTAAGTGTTGGTCTGAACCAGAGCCACTTGCGGCGCCACCTCTGGGAAACTTGAGGGCTGGTTTTAGCTATACGTAGTGTTCATCCGGTGTTTCCCTGAGAACGAGATATGTGTAGCTCCTATTAGGATGTCGGCGCATCTGGCGGTCTTGTTGGTCTTGTTTTACCATTGTCTAAATGTCTTGTAATCGGGATTCCGAGTCTGATCGGGTCTTCCTGGGAGAAGGAATATCCTTCGTTAACCATGAGAGCTTGTGATGGGATAAGTTGGGACACCCCTGCAGGGTTTTGAACTTTTGAAAGTCGTGCCCGCGGTTATGGGCAGATGGGAATTTGTTAATATCCGGTCGTAGGAAACTCGACACTTAACTTAATTAAAGTGCATCAACTGCGTGTGTAGCCATGATGGTCTCTTTCCGGCGGAGTCCGGGAAGTGGACACGGTTCTTGTGTTATGCTTGAACGTAAGTAGATTCAGGATCACTTCTTGATCACTTATAGTTCACGACCGTTGCATTTATTCTCTTCTCACTCTTATTTGCGTAAGTTAGCCACCATATATACAGTGCTTGCTGCAGCTCCACCTCACTACCCTTTCCTACCCATAAGCTTAAATAGTCTTGATCTCGTGGGTGTGAGATTGCTGAGTCCTCGTGGCTCACAGATACTTCCAAACAGTTGTAGGTGCCGTTGATACCAGTGCAGGTGACGCAACCCAACTCAAGTGGGAGCTCGATGAAGATCGTGTTCATTGTGTTGTTTCGTTTCCTGTTGATCAGTAGTGGAGCCCAGTTGGGCAATCGGGGATCTAGCATTTGGGGTTGTCTTTCTTTATTTGGTTCTGTAGTCGGACCTTGTTTGTATTCTGGATGATGTAATGCTATATTTATGTATTGTGTGAAGTGGTGATTGTAAGCCAACTCTTTATCCCTTTCTTATTCAGTACATTGGATGTGTAAAGATTACCCCTATTGCGACATGCCTACTATGCGGTTATGCCTCTAAGTCGTGCTCCGACACGTGGGAGATATAGCCACATTGTGGGTGTTACAAGTAGCTCCCGGAGAAGAGGTTAATCCTCGGTCGGTGGGCGGTGGCGGTGTCATAGGAGGTCAATCCTCGGTCTGCAGCGGGAGATAGGAGGAGCTCAACCATCGAGGTCAGTAGCGGCGTGATTCGAGCACATCCATCATGGTCGATGGCGGGATAGTGGAGGTCGAACTTCAGGCGGCGGCCGCATTAAGCTTTGCTCCTCGACCCTGCTGTCTCGGCGTGCCGCCGCATCGCGCTTCTCTGTCTGCTAGGGGGAGGTCACCAGACGGCTAATTAATTAAGGTATTCTTTTCGTGAGTTGCTTAATTAGGTTATTCAATTCCTAAGGGTAGTGTCGTACTAGTACTCTGCGTGTAAATTGACTGGTCATTAATTTTTGTCATTGCACGTCTGGATAACTTGGAGTGCCCTCAGTAATTATGAAAATAAAACCTTGTGATTTATGCATGCATCTTTGGGCAGCAGTTAATTCGTGTATTAATGTTGTTGTTTTGTTTTTAATTACCATTTGTGTGCTGCATATGGAACGATCTTGATGGATGAAGAATCGGAAAACCGCAGATTTTATCAGTGGCATGACAGAGTTCATGAATTTGGCTGAAGTACAAAGAGGAGAATTGGTGATGCAGATTACATCCTGTGTCCATGTACTGATTGTGCCAATACAGAGTCACATGAAGTTGAAGATGTCCAGTTGCACTTAGTCTCTAGGGAATTCATGGATGGATATACACGTTGGACCAGACACGGTGAAAAGGAGGTCATGGATGAAGATACCCAGGGCAGCGAGATCCCAAACCCCGATCAGTGTCACATAGATGTTGAATCTAACATCGGGGCAGAGGCGTCAAGCTACCAATGGAACACCAGAAAGCCGAAACACCCACTGGAAAACCAAGACATCGGCGCAGATGACGACGATCTTGATATGCCAGATTTTGCTACTATGATTGTAGATTTCGAGGGCCCAAAAAGGATATGATTGGGTACAAGGATCTGCCAACCATTGATGCGGACACCAAGAAAGAATTGTATCCATGTTGCAAAAAGAAATATTCCAAGTTGAGTGCCACCCTGGCGCTTCTCATATTTAAAGCAGAAAACGGTCTATCAAACAAGGGCTTCACATAGATGTTAGGTCATCAATGTGGTTACTGTAGCTCAAAATATATGGGTGTTACATATTGCTTGTGTGGGATGTTTATGGGTTGAGAAAGAAATTTTATTATAATTGTTGAAGATCATGCAAATCAAGCTAGCATGTGCATTCCTAACCTTGTACGAGAATATATTTCAATTATTTTCTGATTATTGTAGGTTGTCTTGTCTATACATGCAAAACAATATATGCATTATATTATAGGTGAAATCAGGGAAAAAATCTATACCTGCAAACATTGATATGCATTGCATTTAGTGGAGCTGGAACCATACCCCAATAGAGTTGCAACCATGAGCCAAAGAAGTTGGGAGCCCAACGAATGGTCGAACGTCTTTTTTTGCTGCAACCATCCACGACATTTGCTGGAACCGGCTTCAAGATTTGCTTCAACTGGCAAATCAAATTGTTGGAACTTGGCCACCATGTTTGCTGGAAGCATTGTCGCAATGCAGCGTTTTTGCTTCAACCATCCACAACATTTGCTGGAACCGGCACACAAAATTGTTGAAACGGGGTTTTCTTCTTCTGTTTTCAACGGTGACCATGGTGACCACTGCAGAGTGACGATGTTTGCTTTTTTTTCCTGCAACCACACATCACAAAGCTGCGACAAGTGTTGTGCCATGTTGGAACGGTGGCTTTTTGTACCTAGGTTACATGCTACAAGCTACCATCGCTTCAACCATTTGTGGAAAAACTTCAATCGGCTATGGAAAAGCTTCATCCTGCTAAAGGAAAAACTTCAAAGTGGCATGAGGAAAAATCTTCCACCAAAGGAAAAAATCTTCAATGGTGGAAAAAGCTTCAAGCGACAGTGGAAAAGCTTCAACTGGCGGGAGAAAAAGCTACAAACAACAATTGACGAAAAAGCTTCGACATGTGAAAAAAACTTCAACCACGGGGGAGTACCGACGGTACGAGCATGACGACGGTGAGAGCTGCGTCCGACAACATGGTGGTGCCACGAGGACTGCTACGACGACGGGGGCGGGGGTAGGTGTTGCAACGTGAGAGACGCTCGACCGCCTTTTGCGTTGTTTTTGCTACGAGGGGCACGACATGCAATTTGAGCCGAGCGACGACCGGAGACGAGGCAGAGGGCAACCAATTGTGATCTATATGGGGCGAGGCATGACCTGCTACGAGGTTTGCAGCTGGCGGGGGCGGCCCGCGGTAGGGAAACAAACACAGAGAGGGAGGATTTTCGGGGGATATCACGGTGGAATACGAGGATGATGACGGGCGCAAGCCAGATGGCAAATCGGGCGGTCATGAGGCGCTAAATTGTAGGGTTGCGGTGCGATCGACCCAAATTTGGGCTGGTGCGCCGGCGCCTATCGATGCCCAAAATTAAAAGGCCCGTGGCAACGCCCGTGTACCGACCAGACCTCAAACGGTCCAATCTCTATGCTCCGGTGTCATCCCTGGATCAGTAATGCTGACACCACACAGTACTTGAAGGATTTATAACAAAGCAGCAATCACACACTTTTTACATCGAGTGTCTCAAAAGAGAACTTATTACAATAAATATGGATTAAGGCCATCTAATAACGATAACAGCGGAAGGCTTGGAAGATAAGTGAGTCCATCAACTCCAACGACATCACCGAGTATAGAACCACGACCTAAAAGCACCTTACTCATCGTCTGAAAAGTCTGCAACATGAACGTTGCAGCCCGAAACGGGTCAGCACATGGAATATGCTGGCAAGGTAACACATAGAGAACAATGAAAGAATAAGACTATTCTATATGCATATTTGGCTGGTGGAAAGCTCTATGGTTACAGTTTTGTGTAAAGCCAATTTTTCCCTACTGCAAAGGAATATATTTTATTTAACTATCATGGTGGTTGTTAAACATTGAGAGTGTAGACACGCTCTCAATCCCAATTAAGCATCATCATTAAAAACCCAACAAAATTATTAAGAGTAACATGATGAGATTCACATGATAATCCAAGCACTAGATACTCAAGATCTCCATAACCCGGGACACGGCTAACCATGATTAGTTTATACACTCTGTAGAGGTTTGCGCACTTTTCCTCACAAGACTCGATCTCCTCCGTTGGGATTCTCGCACTACATGATGTTTGAGAAAAGGATGACCGAGACATAGTCTTTCAAAAGCGCTTGCACCTTATGAACGGGTAGACCGTAACAACCTACATCCCCTACATCTGCTAGTCTACCACTGTAAGAGTTCTCACGACTTAGTCAACTATGCTAGAGCCCATAGTAGCTTGTGGCTGCACACGGAAATTTCTAGTATGAATAATCTCATGATCCCTTTGAGCCTGGGTGGTAGTCCAGAAAAAATAGGCAATCGCTAGAATACCCAGGTGCCTCAATCCATCCAGATGTGTGTTTAAGTTGCCACCTTAAATAAACCATTAAATTAATAATCTCACATCTATCATGGATACACTCACCCAATCCATGTCTACTAGCATAGCATGGCATAATAAGCAAACGTAGAAGTAACTCCCAAAGCTTTGATAATAAACAGGCAATAGGTACTACCTCATCTACTTCCCAAACCCACAATTTAATTAGATACTAATCATGCAATGTGTGAGGATTGATCTAATGCAATAAAAACTGGGTAAAAGGAAGTATGATCAAAGTGTGACTTGCCTTGCTGATGATCCGCAAAACCTAGCGATTCGAAGTAGCAAGCGGCGCACTCCGGGTACTCTATCGCAAACAAACAAGCATACAATAAGTACTCAACTAATGCACAGGTAAAACTCAAATAAGAGATCTAACCAGAAAGTTCAACTTAAGAACTCCGGTTGGCAAAAAGAACCAAATTGAATGAAGCAACGAAAGACAAACGGCAAAAGAAATAGGTTTCGTTTACTATTCTGGATCTAGGTCAAATTTTACATATGCAAAAACTTGTTTGAGATGGTTAAACGGAAAGAGGGTTTCGAGACGAAACTCCAGGCACTTGAATCGTCTGATTCCGATAAACGAGCGAAAATTTATACTAGAACGAAAATTGGATCAGAAATCACGATCAGAAAAATCGCGGATTTAATCCAAGAAAAAGAAAAATGACGAACGGATTAACGAACGAACGTTTGTTAACTGGATCTAAACGATGAACGCGTTCGTTAAAATGAACGAACGAGCGAACGCTCGCTAAATAACTAAACCGAGAAAAAAAACGATCTATCTAAAAAAACGAATCTAAAAAAACCGAAAAAAACCCAGTGAAAACCTAATGGTTTTCTAAAAAAACCGGGGCGGCTTGACCTCGTCGGCGGCGAACTCCGGCGACGGCGGGGCGGCGGCGGCGGCGCGGCTAGGGCGGCGGCGACTTAGGGTTTGAGGGGGCGGGTCACGGTTGTGGGTTGGGGCGGCCCGGGGCTCGGTATATAAAGCCTCCCCCCGGAGGAGTCCGGGCCGGATACGGCCCGTAGGTCGGTTACGACGTTTTTTAAAATTATTACGCTCAGAAAAAAAAACAAAAGGAATACTAAACGGACTCCAAAAATCCTGAAATAAATTTTCCCCGGCTTCTAAAATCAAGCCGCGCGGGATGAACATTTATTTGGGGCCTAAATGCAATTTTAAAAAACGGGCATTTTTCCTAAATTCAAATAAAATAGCAAATAAATCCAAATAAAATCTTATTTGATTTTTTATTAAATCCTCAATATTTCTTTATTTTGGGAAATTCATTTTATTCCCTCTCTCATATTTTGATAATAGAAGTAATTAAAGATAAAATAAATAAACTCAAATGATCCCATTTTCAAAATTTGAGAACACTCAAATATGAAAATAACGAAATCCCCAACTCTCTCCGAGGGTCCTTGAGTTGCGTGAAATTTCTAGGATCAACCAAAATGCAAATAAAATATGATATGCAATGATGATCTATTGTATAACATTCAAATTTGGAATGTTACAAACCTACCCCCCTTAAGATGAATCTCGCCCTCGAGATTCGGGTTGGCTAGAAAATAGGTGAGGGTGGTCCTTCAACAGATCTTCCTCTCGTTCCCAGGTGGCTTCATCCTCCGTGTGGTGGCTCCACTGAACTTTGCAGAATTTGATAACCTTGTTGACTCGGCTGGCATACTCAAGTATCTTGTCTGGTTTCTCCTCATAGGTCAAATCACTGTCCAACTGAATCGCTTCCAGCGGCACTGTGTCTCTCAGTGGTATATCAGCCATCTCTGCGTGGCACTTCTGCAACTGGGAAACGTGGAACACATCGTGAACTCCTGACAATCCTTCGGGCAATTCCAACTTGTAGGCTACTTCTCCCATACGCTCCAAAACCTTGTATGGTCCTACAAAATGTGGCGCTAACTTTCCCTTAACTCCAAAATGCTTAACTCCTCGAAGTGGAGATACTCGAAGATAAACTCGGTCTCCGACTTCATAAACTTCTCCTTACGTTTAGAATCTGCATAGCTCTTCTGCCTGGACTAGGCTACCTTGAGCCTATCGCGAATCAATTTTAGTTTCTATTCAGACTCCTTAATCAGATCCGGTCCAAACAACTGGAGGTTTCCAACTTCATCCCATGATAATGGTGTTCTGCACATTCTTCCGTACAAAGCTTCCAAAGGGGCCATCTTCAAACTAGATTGATAACTGTTGTTGTAAGAGAACTCTGCGTATGGCAAATTCTCGTCCCACTAGATCCATAATCTAGCGCGCAAGCTCTCAGCATATCCTCCAAAATCTGATTGACTCTCTCGGTCTGTCCATCTGTCTGTGGCTGGAAAGCTATACTGAACTCTAGCCTGGTACCCAAAGTTTCGTGCAACTAATTCCAGAACTTTGAGGTAAACTGGGTTCCTCTATCTGATACAATGATCCCTGGAACACCATGCAGACATACGATCCTGGTCATGTATATCTTTGCTAACTTAGACTGGTATAGGTAGTCTTCACTAGAATGAAATGAGCTACCTTTGTCAAACGATCGACTACAACCCAAATCGAGTCATAGCCTGAACGAGTTCTGGGCAATCCTGTAATAAAATCCATGCCTAGCTTATCCCACTTCCATTCGGGTATCGGCAATGGCTGTAGCAATCCTGCCTGCTTCTGATGCTCTGCCTTTACTCTCTGACATACATCACAAACTGCTACATACTCTGCAATATCTTTCTTCATTCTGGTCCACCAGAAAGTATCCTTCAAATCCAAATACATCTTGGTATTTCCTGGGTGAACCGAATATGGTGAATCATGGGCCTCTTGCAGAATCAACTTCCTAATCTCCAAACCATTAGGCACATAAACACGGTCTTCAAACCATAAGGTATCGTGCTCATGCTCACGAAATCCTTTAGCTTTTCCTTTGCTCATTTTCTCCTTAATAGAAGCAATCTCCTTGTCAGTCTTCTGGGCTTCTCTGATCTTATCCATCAAAGTAGATTGAATCTCCAATGCTGCTACATAGCCTCTCGGAACTATCTCCAAACATAGCTCACGAAGATTTTCGCCTAACTCCCTTGGTAAATCTCCCGTCATAAGGGAGTTGTATTGGCTTTTACGGCTCAACGCGTCGGCTACTATGTTAGCCTTTCCAGGGTGATAATGCAATCTCATATCATAATCCTTGATGAGCTCCAACCATCTCCTTTGCCTGAGATTCAACTCCTTCTGCGTGAAAATATACTTCAAACTCTTGTGATAGGTGTACACCTCGCAATGGTTTCCAATGAGAAAATGTCTCCAAGTTTTCAATGCATGCACTACGGCTGCTAACTCCAAATCATGAGTGGCATAATTCAACTCATGAGGCTTAAGCTGTCGTGAGGCATATGAAACAACTCTTCCTTCTTGCATAAGCACTGCTCCAAGTCCTCGACGTGAAGCGTCGCAATACACCTCATAATCCTTGGTCTGATCTGGCAAAATCAACACTGGTGATGTAACCAAACGTTTCTTCAACTCCTGGAAACTGGCCTCACATTCCTCAGTCCATTTGAACTTGGTATCCTTCTTCAACAACTCCGTCATAGGCTTTCCAATCTTCGAGAAATTTTCAATGAATCTCCGATAGTATCCTGCAAGTCCAAGAAAACTCCGGATCTCTCCAACTGTTGTTGGCACTTCCCAAATGGCCACAGTGTCAACCTTAGTGGGATCTACTGCTATACCTTATCCAGATATAACGTGTCCGAGGAATCCAACTTCCTTCAACCAAAACTCACATTTTCTAAACTTGGCATATAACTGATGTTCTCTGAGCTTACCAAGTACCAAACGCAAATGCTCCTTATGCTCCTCTTCATTCTTTGAGTAAACCAGGATATCATCGATGAACACTACGACGAACTTATCCAAAAACTCCATAAACACCTTGTTCATCATGTTCATAAAATATGCAGGTGTGTTAGTCAGGCCAAATGACATAACGGTATACTCGTACAGCCCATACCTGGTGGTAAAAGCCGTCTTAGGTATATCATGTTCTCGAATCTTCAACTGATGGTATCCTGATCGCAGATCGATCTTGGAAAATACCTTAGCTCCTTGCAATCGATCAAACAGATCATTGATCATCGGTAGTGGGTACTTGTTCTTTATGGTTACTTTATTCAATCCTCGATAATCAACAACCATCCTTAACGATCCATCCTTCTTCTCCACTAGAAGTACTGGCGATCCCCAAGGCAAAGAACTTGGGCGGATATATCCTTTATCCAGTAACTCCTTAATCTGCTTCTTAATCTCCTCCAAATCCTTTGCGGGCATCCTATATGGTCTTTTAGATATTGGCCCTGTGCCTGGCAAAAGCTCAATCAAAAACTCAATATCTCTATCTAGTGGCATGCCTGGCAACTCCTCTAGAAACACATCAAGGAAATCCTTCACTACTGGTACTTCCTCCTGCACAACTCTTGTTAAGCAATTTACTTGAGTCCTTTTCGGCACATGCTGGGATACATACTCGATCCTTCTTCCTTCTGGCGTTGTAAGCAAAATTGACTTACTGGTGCATTCAATGTTCCCTTCATACTTCGATAACCAATCCATGCCTAATATCACATCCAATCCTTGAGATTCCAATATTATTAGGTCTGAGGGAAATACGTAGTTACCAATCCTTAATGGTAACCTAGCACACCATAGACTGGCCATATACTTTGCTTCGGGCGAGGTTACTAACATGGGTGACCTAAGGGCTTGGGTTGGCAGTTTATACTTATCCACAAATCCCCTTGATATGTATGAATGCGATGCACCAGTATCAAAAAGAACGAGTGCAGTAAATGACTTAACTAAAAACTTACTGATTACTGCATCGGGCTGCTCGTCAACCTCCTCCGCATTTACGTGGTTCACCTATCCCCTGTTGAAAGGGTTCGGCTTCTTCCCAGAGCTTCCATTGCCATTTCCATTCTGGGATTCAGGACATTCATTGGCATAATGTCCGGTCTTCTGGCACTTAAAGCAAGTGACTTGGCTCAGGTCTCTCTTGGCTGGGGTTGGTGGGTTGGTACGGTTTTGGCCATTGCTTCCTCCATTCCCATTACCATTCTTGGTGCCATTATGATTGTGCGAGCTACCTCCTCCATGGGTATGCTGAAAATGTCCTCCCGGTCTAGGTGTAAAACGTGGCTTCTGCTGAGCTCCAGAATTGTACTTCCCTTGTCCATACTTCCTCTTGCGGTTCTCAACTTGCTGTTGCTTGCCTTCAATCATGAGAGCACGATCTACCAACTCCTGGTAGTTGTTGAAGGTTGCTACCATCAACTGCAGGCTCAACTCATCATTCAGTTCTTCCAGAAACTTCTCCTGCTTCGCTGCATCCGTAGCAACGTCATCTGGGGCATAACGTGCTAGCTTACTAAAGTCCTCCACATACTGGCCAACTGTCCGTCCTCCTCGGTGCAAGTTGCGAAACTCTCACTTCTTCATGTACATAGCTCCTGTTGAAACATGGGCAGTACGGAAAGCCTGCTGGAACTGGTCCCATGTGACAGTGTCGATAGGGAAAGTGGCTGTGAAATTCTCCCACCATGATGTTGTGGGTCCGTCAAGCTGATGTGCGGCAAACTTCACCTTTTACGCATCTATGCATCCTGCTGTGGTCAACTCCCTTGCTGTCTTACGGAGCCAATCATCTGCTACTATCGGCTCGGTGCTACTGGAAAACACCGGCGGATTCAGCCTAAGAAAATAGGCTAAGTGATCAACAGGGGGTGGTGGTGGTGGTGGGTTGTTGTTGTTGTTCCCCTGATTCTGATTCTGGACTAGCAACTGCATCAATGTGTTCTGCTGCTGGAACAACTGGGTGAGCTCCGGTGGGAAGGTAAATCCGGGGTCACGTCTCGGAGGCATCTGAGGGTTCAGAAAAGATGAGATTAAGAACAGAGAGGGGTCTAGAGAGATAACACTACCCATATGCACATGAGGCAAAATCAAACAATTCACTTCATTCAATCAAACAAGGGCCTACAATCGATCTAACTATCACAAAAGTGCTCGGACTACTATATTTACATGGTGGACTACTACTACTGATGAGGTGGTCTACTAGAAATATTCTTCGGTTGCCGACTCCATGATATCTGCTCCAGCTTCATCAATATAGTCATCATCGCTATCATCTGGATCTGAGTCAGTGTCGTCGATGATGATGTAGTCTTCCGAGCGAATCTCTTTGGGTTCTTCGTCTTCTTCTACTGGTGTAGGGCCTCCCATAAATATTCCGATCTTCTTGATCAAGTCGTCATTCTTCTCCACTAGTACTTCGATTTCCTCTTCATAATCTTCACGTGTAGACTTGAGTTCTTCCTCCAGTTCCTTGATTCTTGTCCTTTCCTTCTTCAGATCTATCATGTCAGTGCACATCTGGTTCTCCTGGCGTCGAATGTGCTGGTTTAACTCCTGGATAAAAGCTGCAACTAATCTATCCTTCCTGGTGCTGATCATCTCCCAGTGCTCATCTCGGCACCCACAAATCTGGTAGATACTATCCTTGAGATCAATACGGTAAACTTCTCCAATGCGTCACATGGCGATGTGATCTGCCATGCTCCTTCCTAGACTCCACGTTGGTGCATCAAAGGAAAACTCTATGGGCTTAGTGACTGGCATGAACGTCCTTCCTGGAAATTGAAGTTGAATCATCCAGCGCTCCTTTTCTGGTAAAGTGGCATTGTAGGTTCTAGTGAAGCTTGGTACTCCTATGTTCAGATATCTAGTGACTTCCTTCAAGTGACATCCAAAGGGTGTATCTTCATCCGGTTGTGTGAACTTGTTCCTTGCATCCGCCATCCTAAAAGAGTAGAAAAGATGAGGAGTTAGAATGAGAAGAGAGTAGTGATCTAAGGCTTTAGCTTAGTGGTCGTGTCCTACAGTCAGCGTGTGCTCTGATACCATCTTGTAGTGACCAGACCTCAAACGGTCCAATCTTTGTCCTCCGGTGTCATCCCTGGATCAGTAATGCTGACACCACACAGTACTTGAAGGATTTATAACAGAGTAGCAATCACACACTTTTTACATCGAGTGTCTCAAAAGAAAACTTATCACAATAAATATGGCTTAAGGCCATCTAATAACGATAACAGCGGAAGGCTTGGAAGATAAGTGAGTCCATCAACTCCAACGGCATCACTGATATAGAACCACGACCTAAAAGCACCTTACTCGTTGTTTGAAAAGTCTGCAACATGAACGTTGCAGCCCGAAACGGGTCAGCACATGGAATATGCTGGCAAGGTAACACATAGAGAACAATTAAAGAATAAGACTATTCTATATGCATATTTGGCTGGTGGAAAGCTCTATGGTTACAGTTTTGCGTAAAGCCAATTTTTCCCTACTGCAAAGGAATATATTTTATTTAACTATCATGGTGGTTGTTAAACATTGAGAGTGTAGACACGCTCTCAATCCCAATTAAGCATCATCACTAAAAACCCAACAAAATTATTTAGAGTAACATGATGAGATTCACATGATAATCCAAGTACTAGATACTCAAGATGTCCATAACCGGGGACACGGCTAACAATGATTAGTTTATACACTCTGTAGAGGTTTGCGCACTTTTCCCCACAAGACTCGATCTCCTCCGTTGGGATTCTCGCACTACATGATGTTTGAGAAACAGATGACCGAGACATAGTCTTTCAGAAGTGCTTGCACCTTACGAACGGGTAGACCGTACCAACCTACATACCCTACATCTGCTAGTCTACCACTGTAAGAGTTCGCACGACTTAGTCAACCATGCTAGAGCCCATAGTAGCTTGTGGCTGCACACGGAAATTTCTAGTATGAATAATCTCATGATCCCTTTGAGCCTGGGTGGAGGTCCAAAACAAACAGGCAATTGCTGGAATACCCAGGTGCCTCAATACACCCAGATGTGTGTTTAAGTTGCCACCTTAAATAAACCATTAAATTAACAATCTCACATCTGTCATGGATACACTCACCCAATCCACGTCAACGAGCATAGCATCGCATAATAAGCAAACATAGAAGTAACTCCCAAAGGTTTGATAATAAACTGGCAATAAGTACTACCTCATCTACTTCCCAAACCCACAATTTAATTAGATCCTAATCATGCAATGTGTGAGGATTGATCTAATGCAATAAAAACTGGGTAAAAGGAAGTATGATCAAAGTGTTACTTCCCTTGCTGATGATCCGCAAGACCTAGAGATTTGAAGTAGCAAGCGGCGCACTCCGGGTACTCTATCACAAACAAACAGGCATACAATAAGTACTCAACTAATGCACATGTAAAACTCAAATAAGAGATCTAACCAGAAAGTTCAACTTAAGAACTCCAGTTGGCAAAAAGAACCAAATCGAACGAAGCAACAAAAGACAAACAGCAAAAGAAACAGGTTTCGTTTACTATTCTGGATCTAGGTCAAATTTTACAGAGGCAAAAACTTGTTTGAGTTGGTCAAACGGAAAGAGGGTTTCGAGACGAAAGTCCAGGCGCTTGAATCGCCTGATTCCGATAAACGAGTGAAAAGTTATACTAGAACAAAAATCGGATCAGAAATCGCGATCAGAAAAATCGCGGATTTAATCTGAGAAAAAAGAAAAATGATGAACAGATTAACGAACGAACGTTCGTTAACTGGATCTAAATGATGAACGCGTTCGTTAAAACGAACGAACGAGCGAACGCTCGCTAAATAACTAAACCAAGAAAAAAACCGATCTATCTAAAAAATGAATCTAAAAAAACCGGTGAAAACCTAACAGTTTTCTAAAAAAACCGGGGCGGCTCGACCTCGTCGGCCGCGCGGCGGCGCGGCGGCGGCAGTAGGCAGCGGCGGAGCGGCGGCGGCGGCGCGGCTAGGGCGGTGGCGGCTTAGGGTTTGAGGGGGCGGGGCGCGGTTGTGGGCTGGGGCGGCCCGGGGCGCGGTATATAAAGCCTCCCCCCGGAGGAGTCCGGGCCGGATACGGCCCGTAGGTCGGTTCGGACTTTTTTTTAAATAATTACACTCAAGAAAAAATGTATACTAAACTGACTCCAAAAATCCCGAAATAAATTTTCCCCCACTTCTAAAATCAGGCCGCACAGGATGAACATTTTGGGCCTAAATGCAATTTTGAAAAACGCGCATTTTTCCTAAATTCAAATAAAATAGCAAATAAATCCAAATAAAATCTTATTTGATTTCTTTATTAAATCCTCAATATTTCTTTATTTTGGGAAAGTCATTTTATTCCCTCTCTCATACTTTGATAATAGAAGTAGTTGAAGATGAAATAAATAAAATCAAATGATCCCATTTTCAAAATTTGAGAACACTCAAATATGAAAATAACGAAATCCCCAACTCTCTCCGAGGGTCCTTGAGTTGCGTGAAATTTCTAGGATCAACCAAAATGCAAATAAAATATGATATGCAATGATGATCTATTGTATAACAATCCAAATTGAAAATTTGGGATGTTACAGCACGGGCATTCTACTAGTGTACGGAACGTACCCGAGATGCAAGTTTTAGGACTGGTTTGTGTCATTTTTCAAGTTTGTGTATAAATTTGTACCTCAAGAGCAAGTTCATGCACCGAAAGTGTAATTGACTCTTTTAAAAAATAGCGAACTTTTTTTCTACAAATACATATGCATATTACTTAAGTATGTATAAAATTTCATCAACTTTTTAGGAGTGTCATAAAATTTCATCAACTATTTTGATTATTTGCATGCTACAGAAAAATGACAAATATCTGGTCAAAATACAACAAAGAAAAACCCATTTTAATATGTATATTTGTCATTTTTATACATAACATGTGAATATATATGTTCATGCAATTTTGTACATGTATACAACAAATATATGCCTATATGTATAATTTTTCTGATCTTTTTGAGGTGTGGAGAAAGTATTTTCGCTGACAAAATAATAAAGAGCTCAATGGAGCTCGACCTCTACAGGAATTTTTGGTGTAAAGATGCCCTAAAAGCATCTACAATTGAAAGTACTAAATTGTGCCCCTGAAACACCCGCGGGTGCGTCCGCACACGCCCGTGCGAGGACAGTTGTCTTTTCCCTCGATTCAACACCACAAACCCTAAATTTGCCTACTCTATTTCATACAAACACGTGCAAACTAGGTCGATCATAGCATATAGCATAAAAGTTACCAATGTTGGACGCCCACATAATTCATACAAAAGGGTCGGACCAGTTCTAAATTTTGCTAATTAAACATAAAAACATACGGGGCGGTCGAAGTTCACCACTCCCTCTCTAGTCGCTTCCCCTTGGGGTCTGGGCGGCTCTTCACGGAGTACACACCGCGGTGGGCGGCTGGTTGTTGTATATCATAGTCATTCTCGTCGTCAGAGCCAGAGCCGGAGGACAAGGTGAGGAAGCCCACGAAACGTCGAGCCGCGCGGTTCTGCTCTGCCGCCACCTCCTTTGACCGTACCACCTTGGCTGACTCCTCGAGTGGGCGACGGAGAGCCGCATCGTTCTTGCGATGTCGGTGGTGTGCGTCCCTCTCCGCTGTCAGGACCCCGATTCCAAGTCACATCGATCTAGCCGGTAACACCTCATATCACATTGCGGCCTCGCGCACGGTATCCCCACGGGTGTCGCCTTACCATGGCCCGGGACCGTTTGCGCCTTCTGGCTCACGTATATGATAGTGTCGCTAGCATCCATATGAAAGAGAACCCGGGCCGACATGGCTAGTCGA
Organism: Triticum aestivum; assembly: GCF_018294505.1. Classification (NCBI taxonomy): domain Eukaryota; kingdom Viridiplantae; phylum Streptophyta; class Magnoliopsida; order Poales; family Poaceae; genus Triticum; species Triticum aestivum. The sequence goes on from NC_057800.1 coordinate 262,879,340, forward strand.
GAACCCAAAGCGGCACAGACCTATGGAGACAGGCATACATGAATCACATCGAGCATGTCGGTCATCAGCGAGTGAATCCGAGCTGTAGCACTGGGCTAACACGACTCCGGGGAACCCGGGCTGTAGCAGGCTAGGCAGGACTCCGGATGTCACCGCGTGACATTTCCCCGAAGGGACAGACATAGGAACAAAGTGAAACACATGCCGACCAGTCAAGTGTCCTGAGCAGTAGTGCTGGGCTAGCAGGACTCCGGTGAACCGGGCTGTAGCGGACTACTATGGCTCGCGGAACACTAGACTACATTTCCCCACAAGAAAGGTTGCCAAGGATAAACAACTAGATTGTCGGATCCCACACATACCAAGCGTTTCAATCATACACACAATATGCTCGATATGTGTAAATACAACATGGTATCACAACAAAACTCTACAACTCAAGTACTTTATTTAAAGGATCCAGAGAGCCATACACAACATGTTCATACAGGTAGCGGTCACATGACCCGACACTCAAGCCATACAAGCATACAAGCACATGCGGAAGCAAATACTCTGAGTACAAACACTAGAAAGAAAGAAGGCTTCTCGAAGCCTGACTATCTACATGGGGCCCTCCTCGGCCAGGATCACCACCTAGGTGGCAAGTCACTCATCGACATCGAGATCTACATAAAACCCATCGGAGGGAGCGGTGTTGTCATCTGAAAACAGTAATTAAACAAACATGAGTACAAAGGTACTCAACAAGTCTTACATCAGAACCTACTATACATGCTCATTCCCAAGAAGGTGGTGGAGTTATTGCAGCAAGCCAGCTTTGACTCTTGGCTAAGCTATCCTACGGGACACCACTTATTAAAATAGTTTTCGCACACGAGTCCACTAATCACCAACACAATACACCACCGGGGATCCTCCCTCGTCATCCTACGAGAGGGCCATCCTCGGTACTCACACTTATCTTGAGTCTTTTAGTAGTATCCATTAACTTGTCTTTGAACTGTATAGGCAACCAAGTAGTCCTTTACCGCGGACGCGGCTATTCGAATAGTTACCGCCGTTTACACGACATGTACTCGGCAACCTTCAAGCGGAAGCCCAACGAGGGTGTCGGCCACGGCCTACCTAAACACTCAAGCCTCTAGTCCAGGTTTATCGCCTATCCAGGTTCCATCCGCAGGGAGTCCGGCCGAGGTTTCCACATACGGCCCCGAACGATGTGAACAGGGTTCCCGAGACACCAAACGGGTGACTCGGTACACCGTGCCACGGTGTATCTACCGCAACATAGCCCACCCCTAGGGTCAGCGCTATGCACGGCCGCCAACACATAACCTACACACACCAGAAACTAATTCCAACTCCTGGACAGAGTACTAGGGTGATTAAGAAGCCGAGAGGGTCAATTAAGGATCCCAGTGCATGGTAGTAGCTGATTCTTAAAATCACACATACAGATCTCAGTTCTTAGGGACGGCCTCTATGAAACAACCCACCATGTACTCCTACATGGCCTCTCATCGATACCTTTACCAAATCATGTTCAACACATCCCTCACATTACCGACATAATCATTTCACTCTAGCCCATCACCCAGATGAACCAGACCTGACACAACTCTAAGCATAGCAGGCATAGCAATGTAGGAAACACATACAAGGCTCAATCAACTCCTACACATGCTAGTGGGTTTCATCAAGTTACTGTGGCAATGACAGGTCATGCAGAGGATAAGGGTTCAACTACCGTAGCACACAGCAGTTTGAAACGTTGTTGTCTTAATGCAGTAAATGAGAGCAGAGGCGAGAACATGGGATTGTATCGATATGATCAATGGGTCTGCTTGCCTGATGGAGTGGTAGTAGGGTACTGCCCTTTAGTTGGATACTCGCAGATATCCTCAGAGGCAGAACCTACCACAAAGGACACACAGAACATAATCAACACATGACAATATGCAACAATATGATGCATGCTATGACATGGCAAAATGATGTATCCTGCCTAATGCAATGTGAAACAAGTTGAAATGGGTCCATTTGAACCAAAGATTCAAATGGAAGTTAAAGTTCTTTTGCATAATAAGTGTGTTAGCTTGTTTCACCTAAACAGTAAGCTTAAAGTGGTTTGTCATGCATGAAACCATTACAGATGGATAGATTGAATTTTTCTGATCACTTTTCATATATAATTTGTTTGCTTTGGAGCTATGGTTGATTTTTTTTATGATTTTTAGAAGTTTTGGCTATTTTCCAGAATTTCCTATATAAAAATAAATCCAGAAAATGAATAATTGCGTCAGCACTGCGTCACTGTGATGTCAGCGAGTCAAAGGCGCAAGGGCCAGTCAAACCTGACTGGTGGGCCCTGTCTGTCAGTGTCTCAGCTAACTAACAGGATTAAGTTAATACTAACTAACTGTCAGTGGGGCCTGACCCACATGTCAATGACCTAATCTAATTATAATTAGTTAGCACTAATCCTAAACTAATTAACAGGCCGGCCCCACCTGTCATAGGCTCAGGGGGGAGTCAACTTGGGCCCACACGGGTCAGGCGCGGTCAACTCGCCGGTCAGCGGGTCAAAGCCTGCCGGCGTTTAGCCGCCGGCGAGGCCAGACGCGGCGGCGCGCTGCGGGATTTGTCCACAGGGCATCATTTGCTGTGCAGAGAGAAGCTACGGGCAGCTGGTGCTCGCCCGCATCCAGCCGTGGTGATGGCTTGGCCGGGGAGTGGCCGGAGCATCACCGGCGACGAGCTTGGCGGAGGCCGAAGCTCGGGTCAGCTCATGCGCGTGGCTGCAGTGGCCTAGGCAGCGTGGCGCTTGCACCTACAACATCTACGCGATGCAGTGAGTGTGACAGGCACAAGCCCGTGACCAAAAGGTCACCGGAGCATCGCCGACGACGTGGTCAGGCGGCGGTGCGTTCGGACGGAAAAGGCACGGCGGCTACAGAGCTCTAGTGACGAAGCGGAGAGAAGGGGGAGGAGTAGTAGCTCACTGGGAAGCCGCAGAGAAGGTCAGCGTGCTCGGGGAAGGCTTGGTGCGGTCGGAACAGCGACGGGGATCTCGGCGGCCCGAGGTTGAAGAGGACAGCGGCGGGGACGATGCAGGGGCTCCGGCGTCATGCGGCTTGGCTAGTCGACATAGTCGACGACGGCGAACCGTCCGGACACGATGAGAGGGTGCAGGGACAGCGTTGGACATGGCTGCGGCGAGCGACGGCGACGGTGACGTCTCGGGCGATGTCGGGGAGGGCGAGAGAGAGGAACCAGAGGGAGGAGTGAATGTCTGCGAGGTCGGGGAGAGAGAGGGGGGTCGTCCCACATTGACAGCTCAACGAGGGGAGCGGCGAGGCGGCGGGCAGCTGCATGGCGCGCTTGCTGTGCTCACCGTCGAGTAGCTGCTTGCCTGCATGGCCAAGCCAAGCAGCTCGCTGGAGCGTTGGCTGGGCTGGGCCAGCAGGTGGGCCTGCTGGGGTGTGCGCCAGGTAAGCTTTCTCTTTCTCTCTTTTCCTGTTTGTTTTCTTTTTCTATTTTTCTGTAACTTTAGGGCTTTATTAAAAATACTTAGGCACTTGCTAAAATCCTGAAAATAATTGTGGGCTCTGTCGGGATTATTCCTAACAGCCCTCACTTAACTCCAGAATTATTTGGGCATTTAAAATATTTTATAGCATTTAAATGCCCAAATTCAAATACTTATGATTTAATTCAAAGAATCCAGAATGTCCTAGAAAAGAGTGCACCATTTTTGCCAGGGGTTTTAACCCAATCCAGAAATGATGAACATTTTGTGAAGGGCATTTTGGGTTCATTGAAAATAATTTTAGTAAACCCTAGTTGTTTCCAGGAGGTTGTTGGGGGTTCTGTCATCCCCATTTCAAGTTTCTGTAAAAGTAGACATGACGCAACACTCTAATGCATGACTAGCTAGGATGTGACAACTCACCCCACTCGAACGAATCTCGTCCCGAGATTTAGAATCCGCCGGGAAGAAAGTGGGGTACTCGAGTCGAAGACGATCCTCCCTTTCCCAAGTGGCTTCTTTCTCGGAATGGTGTGACCATTGAACCTTGAGAAACTTGATATTATGTCGTCGAGTGATACGCTCGGCTTGATCAAGGATACGAACGAGATATTCCCGATATGAGAGGTTATCTTGTAGATCAAGCGTTTCGTGGTCCACTCCACGGACAGGATCCGCGAAGCAACGCATGAGTTGAGAAACGTGGAAGACATCGTGAACTCTGGAAAGATGCGAAGGTAGTTCCAATTGGTAGGCAACTTCTCCTCATTTGGCAAGAATGCGAAAGGGTCCAATGTAACGAGGAGCCAACTTGCCCTTGATACCGAATCAATGGGTTCCCTTTAACGGAGTAACCCGAAGGTAAGCCTTCTCGCCGACTTCATAAGTCATGAGCTTATGTTTACGATCATATTGGCTCTTTTGACGAGATTGGGCTGTTTTCAATTTCTCACGAATAACACGAACCTGCTCCTCTGCTTCCTGAATCATATCCGGGCCAAAGAGTTGTCTTTCCCCTGTTTCTGACCAGTTAAGAGGCGTTCGACATTTTCGTCCATAGAGAACTTCGAAAGGAGCTTTGCCCAAGCTAGCTTGATAACTATTATTATAAGCAAACTCCACGAATGGAAGGCATTTCTCCCAACCCACTCCGAATGAGATGACAGAAGCTCGGAGCATATCTTCCAAAATTTGATTGACTCGCTCTACTTGACCACTTGATTGAGGATGGAAGGCGGTGCTAAAAGAGAGACGAGTTCCCTTAGCATTTTGGAAACTTTCCCAAAATCGAGAGGTGAAGAGACTCCCACGGTCTGAGTTAATTTCCAATGGGACACCATGAAGCGACACTATTTGGGAGATGTATAATTCAGCTAGCTGGCTAGCGGTGATACTCTCACGAACATGTAGGAAATGGGCTACTTTGGAAAGACGGTCGATCACGACGAAGATGGCATTATTCCCTCTCTTGGTCCTGGGAAACCCAATAATGAAATCCATACTGATTTTATCCCATTTCCACTCATGAATAGCCAAAGGTTGAAGGGTGCCAGCAGGCCGTTGGTGCTCTGCTTTAACACGACGACAGACGTCGCAACTAGCAATGTATTGAGCAATTTCTCTCTTCATCCTAGTCCACCAAAACCTCTGGCGTAGGTCTTGATACATTTTGGTACTACCGGGATGAATGCTGAGAGGGGATTCATGAGCATCCTTAAGAATCAACTAGCATAAATGTTGTTTCTTGGGAACCACCAAGCGATTCTCGAAGAAGACAACAGCTCGCTCATCCATGGAAAAACATTTAGCAACTCCGCTAGCGATGTTCTCCTTAATCTGGGATATGCCCTTATCATACCGCTGGGCGGTTATGATCTGATCCATAAGGTTAGGCTTTGCCACCAGGGTGGATAGGAAACCTTGAGGAACAATGTGAAGATTAAGCTTACAAAATTCCTCATGGAGAAGTGGTTGACTTTGTTGTAACATCAGGTTGTTACAATAAGATTTACGACTTAGCGCATCAGCCATGACATTGGCTTTGCCCGGGGTGTAAGTTATTCCTAAGTCGTAATCCGAGATCAACTCGACCCAACGTTGTTGTCTGAGATTCAAATCCGGTTGGGTGAAGATATATTTCAAACTTTGGTGATCGGTGAAGATCTCGCAATGATTACTGAGAAGGTAATGTCGCCAAGTTTTAAGTGCATGGACTACACCTGCAAGCTCTAGATCATGTGTGGGATAATTTTCCTCATGTGGGTGTAATTGCCATGAAGCATAGGCAATTACCTGACGATCTTGCATGAGTATGCAACCTAGTCCTTAACCCACGTTGAATGAGAAGAGAATGACTCAGATCAGAGAGCATAAGGTAAAGGAGTAAAAAGAGCCTTACGTTCCCTCCCACAATCAATTCCCCTATATATAACTAAAGCATTTCTAGACTCGACATTGACCAGTTTGGCTCAACGAACCTACAGGCAGTCCGGCTCTGATGCCAACGCTGTCAGGACCACGATTCCAAGTCACATCGATCTAGCCGGTAACACCTCATATCACATTGTGGCCTCACGCACGGTATCCCCACGGGTGTCGCCTTACCATGGCCCGGGACCGTTTGCGCCTTTTGGCTCACGTATATGATAGGGTCGCTAGCATCCATATGACAGAGAACCCGGGCCGACATGGCTAGTCGAGAACCCAAAGCGGCAGAGACCTATGGAGACAGGCATACATGAATCACATCGAGCATGTCGGTCATCAGCGAGTGAATCCGGGCTGTAGCACTGGGCTAACAGGACTCCATGGAACTCGGGCTGTAGCAGGCTAGGTAGGACTCCGGATGTCACCGCGTGACATTTCCCCGAAGGGACAGACATAGGAATGAAGTGAAACACATGTCGGCCAGTCAAGTGTCCTGAGCAGTAGTGTTGGGCTAGCAGGACTCCGGTGAACCGGGCTGTAGCGGACTACTATGGCTCGAGGAACACTAGACTACATTTCCCCATAAGAAAGGCTGCCAAGGATAAACAACTAGATTGTCGGATCCCACACATACCAAGCATTTCAATCATGCACACAATATGCTCGATATGTGTAAATACAACATGGCATCACAACAAAACTCTACAACTCAAGTACTTTATTTAAAGGCTCCAGAGAGCCAGACATAACATGTTCATATAGGTAGGGGTCACATGACCCGACACTCAAGTCATACAAGCATACAAGAACATGTGGAAGCAAATAGTCTGAGTACAGACACTAGAAAGAAAGAAGGCTTCTCGAAGCCTGTCTATCTACATAGGGCCCTCCATGGCCAGGATCACCACCTGGGTGGCAAGTCACTCATCGATGTCGAGATCTATATAAAACCCATCGGAGGGGCGGTGTTGTCGTCTGAAAACAGTAATTAAACAAACATGAGTACAAAGGTACTCAGCAAGTCTTACATCAGAACCTACTATACATGTTCATTCTCAAGAAGGTGGTGGAGTTATTGCAGCAAGCTAGCTTTGACTCTTGGCTAAGCTATCCTACGGGACACCACTTAGTAAAATAGTTTTCGCACACGAGTCCACTAATCACCAACACAATACACCATCAGGGATCCTCCCTCGTCATCCTACGAGAGGGCCATCCTCGGTACTCACACTTATCTTGAGTCTTTTAGTAGTATCCATTAACTTGTCTATGAACTGTATAGGCAACCAAGTAGTCCTTTACCGCGGACGCGGCTATTCGAATAGTTACCGCCGTTTACACGACATGTACTCGACAACCTTCAAGCGGAAGCCCAACGAGGGTGTCGGCCACGGCCTACCTAAACACTCAAGCCTCTAGTCCAGGTTTATCGCCTATCCAGGTTCCATCCGCAGGGAGTCCGGCCGAGGTTTCCACACGGCCCCGAACGATGTGAACGGGGTTCCCGAGACACCAAATGGGTGACTTGGTACACCGTGCCATGATGTATCTACCGCAACATAGCCCACCCCTAGGGTCAGCGCTACGCACGGCCGCCAACACATAACCTACACACACCAGAAACTAATTCCAACTCCTGGACAGAGTACTAGGGTGATTAAGAAGCCGAGAGGGTCAATTAAGGATCCCAATGCATGGTAGTAGCTGATTCTTAAAATCACACATACAGATCTCAGTTCTTAGGGACGGCCTCAATGAAACAACCCACCATGTACTACTACATGGCCTCTCATCGATACCTTTACCAAATCATGTTCAACACATCCCTCACGTTACCGACCTAATCATTTCACTCTAGCCCATCACCCAGATGAACCAGACCTGACACAACTCTAAGCATAGCAGGCATAGCAAGGTAGGAAACACATACAAGGCTCAATCAACTCCTACACATGCTAGTGGGTTTCATCAAGTTACTGTGGCAATGACAGGTCATGCAGAGGATAAGGGTTCAACTACCGTAACACACAGTAGTTCGAAACGTTGTTGTCTTAATGCAGTAAAGGAGAGCAGAGGCGAGAACATGGGATTGTATCGATATGATCAATGGGGCTGCTTGCCTGATGGAGTGGTAGTAGGGTACTGCCCTTCAGTTGGATACTTGCAAATATCCTCGGAGGCAGAACCTACCACGAAGGACACACAGAACATAATCAACACATGACAATATGCAACAATATGATGCATGCTATGACATGGCAAAATGATGTGTCCTGCCTAATGCAATGTGAAACAAGTTGAAATGGGTCCATTTGAACCAAAGATTCAAATGGAAGTTAAAGTTCTTATGCATAATAAGTGTGTAAGCTTGTTTCGCCTAAACAGCAAGCTTAAAGTGGTTTGTCATGCATGAAACCATTACAGATGGATAGATTGAATTTTTCTGATCATTTTTCATATATAATTTGTTTGATTTGGAGCTATGGTTGATTTTTTATGATTTTTAGAAGTTTTGGCTATTTTCTAGAATTTCCAATATAAAAATAAATCCAGAAAATGAATAATTGCGTCAGCACTGCGTCACTGTGACGTCAGTGAGTCAAAGGCGCCAGGGCCAGTCAAACCTGACTGGTGGGCCCTGTCTGTCAGTGTCTCAGCTAACTAACATGATTAAGTTAATACTAACTAACTGTCAGTGGGGCCTGGCCCACATGTCAATGACCTAAACTAATTATAATTAGTTAGCACTAATCCTAAACTAATTAACAGGCCGGCCCCACCTATCATAGGCTCAGGGGGGGAGTCAACCTGGGCCCACACGAGTCAGGCGTGGTCAACTCGTCAGTCAGCGGGTCAAAGCCTGCCGGCGTTTAGCCGCCGGCGAGGCCAGACGCGGCGGTGCGCTGCGGGATTTGCCCACATGGCATCATTTGCTGCGCGGAGAGTAGCTACGGGTAGCTGGTGCTCGCCCGCATCCAGCCGTGGTGATGGCTTGGCCGGGGAGTGGCCGGAGCATCGCCGGCGACGAGTGAGGCCGAAGCTCGGGTCAGCTCGTGCGCGTGGCTGCAGTGGCCTAGGCGGCGTGGCGCTTGCACCTACAACATCTACGTGATGCAGTGAGTGTGACGGGCATAAGCCCGTGACCAAAAGGTCACCGGAGCATCGCCGACGACGTGGTCAGGCAGCGGTGCGTTCGGACGGAAAAGGCACGGCGGCTACAGAGCTCTAGCGACGAAGCGGAGAGAAGGGGGAGGAGCAGTAGCTCACTGGGAAGCCGCAGAGAAGGTCAGCGTGCTCGGGGAAGGCTCGGTGCGGTCGGAACGGCGACGGGGATCTCGGCGGCCCGAGGTTGAAGACGACGGCGGCGGGGACGATGCAGGGGCTCCGGCGTCGTGCGGCTTGGCTAGTGAACATAGTCGACGACGACGAATCGTCCGGACACGGTGAGAGGGCGCGGGGACGGCGTTGGACGTGGCTGCGGCGAGCGGCGGCGACAGTGACGTCTCGGGCGACGTCGGGGAGGGCGAGAGAGAGGAACCAGAGGGAAGAGCGAATGTCTGCGAGGTCGGGGAGAGAGAGGGGGGTCATCCCACGTCGACAGCTCGACGAGGGGAGCGGCGAGGCGGCGGGCAGCTGCGTGGCGCGCATGCTGTGCTCGCCGTCGAGCAGCTGCTTGCCTGCCTGGCCAAGCCAAGCAGCTCGCTGGAGCGTTGGCTGGGCTGGGCCGGCAGGTGGGCCTGCTGGGGTGGGCGCCAGGTAAGCTTTCTCTTTCTCTCTTTTCCTGTTTGTTTTCTTTTTCTATTTTTCTGTAACTTTAGGGATTTATTAAAAATACTTAGGCACTTACTAAAATCCTGAAAATAATTGTGGGCTCTGTTGGGATTATTCCTAACAGCCCTCACTTAACTCCAGAATTATTTGGGCATTTAAAATATTTTATAGCATTTAAATGCCCAAATTCAAATACTTATGATTTAATTCAAAGAATCCAGAATGTCCTAGAAAAGAGTGCACCATTTTTGCCAGGGGTTTTAACCCAATCCAGAAATGATGAACATTTTGTGAAGGGCATTTTGGGTTCATTGAAAATAATTTTAGTAAACCCTAGTTGTTTCCAGGAGGTTGTTGGGGGTTCTGTCATCCCCATTTCAAGTTTTTGTAAAAATAGACATGATGCAACACTGTAATGCATGACTAGCTAGGATGTGACATCCGCCAAGGTGTAAAACCGGCGGATTGCGAGGTGGAGTGTCGCATCATCATCCTTGGTGGGTGGCAATGGCTTCCGCGCGGATCTGCCGATCCGCGGCCGTGCCTCGCTCCATCCGGCGCCACATTCCTCTCCATGCGGTAGGTGCAACCGTTCGTCTTTGGTTGTAGCTCACGCATCTGCGGGCTGGGTCGTGCAGGCACTAGTCTTGTTGTCGAGCCTGGCTGCTCTCTTTCTCTCAGCTCACTCATGGACAGAGGTAGAAGAAAGGAGACACAGTGGACATGATGATTTTTCCAACTGGCGCACGAACGCTGCCATGGGCACACGCACGCCCTAATCTTCTCCCTCTTTCCAATTGCTACATCATGGCAACTCCTCCCTTAGCTACATCAGGTCTGGGGGATTTTTATACCTGCGCATACACGCACCCCAGCACACATGCACGCACACATCACCGGTCTAAACTCACGACCACTAACCCATTCACACGCTAAGTCATGCAAGCACTAACTATACCACTAAGCTAGCTACATGCACGGCTTCCATATCCATGCGCGCATCAGTTCCTCAACAGCCGGCCACACGACCTGGTAGCTAGCATGCATGCATCTAACTAACTCCATGTATGACCCGGCCGGCCCCTCCACTCTCATGTCAAAGATTATGCCTAACAATTCTCCCTCTAGTCTTGACATGGCTAGTCATCGACCGTCGCCTTGACCATCTTCGACCGACGATGTAATGTGTCGCCTGCTCGTCGCCATTGAAGTTGCTGCAGCTCCTGTCATTGTTGTCGTCACAGCCGTAACCCAGCCCACGGATCCGACCCGGCGCATCGATGCCGGTCGCACCGCCACGGACCTGACCTGACGCACTGATGTCGGTCGCACCGTGCTCCGTCGTGACCCCAGCGACATACGCCGAGCTCCTTCTTCGTCGGTGACACACGCCTGGCGTCCCTCTGCACCCCGCACATCTCGCGCGCACCCTACGCGCCCGACGAATCCGACCGCACCAGTGCGTCCTGCACGTCCCGCGCACATCCGACTTGCCCGATGAGCCCGACCGCACTAGACGCTCACCGCGCACTGCCTTCGTGTCTGCCATGGAAGCCGTCAGCGACAAACGCCGGAAGGATGTAGGCAAACTCGAGCATGGACTCGAGCACAACGACGACATACGCCTCCTCCCAACGTCAACCGCATGCTCGTACGCGCGCCCGTGGTCACGACGCGCCAGACGCGTCCAATGCGCACCCATAACACGCACCGGTCGCGCCCGGCTCGCCGCCACGGCTTATTGCCCTGCACCGCTGCGGCCTCAACTACAGCGCAGCACCTCCATGCCGCTGTGTGTCGTTGAAGCCCCCACCACGCAGGTCCTCCGCGGCCTCGTCACAGTGCCGCCGCAGCCACCGCGGCCTCCTTGCCGGACCGCGCACCTCCATAGACCGACACACGGCCCGGAGCATCGCGCAGCCGCCGGCGAACTCTGCCACCGCCGGCACGCCTCCGACAAAGAGAACAACGCCCAAGATGAACCAGCTCATGATACCAAATGTTGTTGTCGAGCCTGGCTGCTCTCTTTCTCCCAGCTCACTCACGGACAGAGGTAGGAGAAAGGAAACACAGTGGACACGAGGATTTTTCTGGCCGGCGCACGAACGCCACCGTGGGCACACACACGCCCTAATCTTCTCCCTCTTTCCAATGGCTACATCACGGCAACTCCTCCCTTAGCTACATCAGGTCTGGGGGATTTTTATACCTGCGCGTACACGCACCCCAGCACACACACGCGCACACATCACCGGCCTAAACTCACGGCCACTAACCCATTCACACGCTAAGTCATGCAAGCACTAACTATACCACTAAGCTAGCTACATGCACGGCGTCCATATCCATGCGCTCATAAGTTCCTCAACAGCCGGCCACACGACCTGGTAGCTAGCATGCATGCATCCAATTAACTCCACGTATGACCCAGCCGGCCCCTCCACTCTCATGTCAAAGATTATGCCTAACAACTAGCACCTAGTGGCTCCTTGCAGGGACCGATGCTGGCGGAGCTAGACGGAAGTGCTCGCACTATCGCCTCGCCCATCGATGGCAGAGAGCGGGCAGGGCGGTGTCCCACCATCGTGGAGGAAGAGCCAACGAGCATTGGGGAGGAGCTCTTGCCCCGATCCATCTACGTGCACCGGAGAGCAAGCTCCTCCTCGTCCGGGTCGGACGCGCTGGAGGAATCCCGAGGCGAGCCCCACCTAGTCGATGCTGTCAGAGCCGGATCCAAAGCGACCATGATGAAGGGGTTCCAAGATTGGAATGGGAGGGTAGCAGATAGAGCGAGAGAAGTGAAATGAAGTACGGGTTCGGGACTAGGATTTGGGTCCGGATTTACTTTTTTATGGGAATGGTGGTGGAGGCGGCATGAGCTGTTGGAATTTGCTAGTGGACCTTTGGCCCAAAGCCCAACTAAAATTTTGAAATTCTCTTGGCCCATTCATGTACATATGTGAGTGGTGTGAGTGAGAATAAAGTTTAGTCTCATTTCAGAAGTTGAGTGAGACTTGCACCTGTTTATAAGGTGAGATCTTCTACCACTTGTATGAGCATGAGAAGAGGAGACCTACACGCGCGCTCCTCCTCCTCGCTCGCCTCGCCACACCTCGCCTCGTCACGACGCGCCACGGGTTGCGGGATTGAGCCGAGCCGAGGATAGAGCTATGCACGATGTCTATTCTTTTGCTGCTCAGGAAAATTAATGACTCATTAAGTCATTAATTAATAATTAAGGGACACGTTAATTACTGAACCATTTCCAATTCTTTTGGATCGCGACTTAGACATGGGGTTTACTCACATGACCTACCCGGCCTGCACTATATAGTCAGGCAGACGTCTACCCTAGCCGCCGCATCGTATGGTTTCCATCCCTCCTTTCGGCATGCACCACAAGAAGGGACGGCAGGCCTCCGGAACCCCGCCTCTCGTTATCCTATACGGGAGAGGGGCGATCGGGTTTTTGGGGAGCACACCCGCACGACTGCTGGCAGCGATGACTTCATCAACGACGACTTCTTCCCTGACCTCGACAACCTCTTCCTCAACGACATGGGTGACAACATCAACGCTGGCGGTTCTGCTCCCGCTGCACCATATGTGATCTTGTCCTCTTTGTTCGAGATCGTGCTAGAATTCTTAGTTCTAGTCTATGCCCTAGATATGATCTGTTCTTCTACTATGCTAGTCCGCATGATCAGTTTAATCTCTGTCTTCATCGTCATGATTTATTTACTGTTCACTCGGATTAAATCTAGTAGTGATTTGCTCATATATTTAACAATCCAAAAACCTGATTATAGGCAATTTGCTCTGAGTGGTTTTGCTGCGCATCTGAAGCCTCCTACCTTTAAGGAAGTGCAATATAAGAGGTGGCGCACGAGAGCAGTTTACTGGTTCCAGACCATGTACTGCTATGACGCCACCAAGGGAAAGCCTAAGGGCAATCTTGAACCTGCACAACAAGAAGCTTTTGAGAAGATCGATGCCCTCTTTAAAGGAATCATGCTGAGTGTTCTAGATGATTCCATTGTGGATTCGTATATGTCGACAATGGCAAGGACATGTGGGCTACGCTCAAGGCCAAGTTTGGGGCCTCAGATGCTGGCAGCGAGTTGTATGTCATGGAGCAAGTATATGACTACAAGATGATTGGTGAGCGCTCTGTTGTCCAGTAGGCTCATAAGATACAGTCGCTCACAAAACAACTTGAGTACTTCAAGTGTGTGTTGCCGGAGGCATCATTGCCAAGCTTCCACCTTCGTGGAACAACTTTGCTACTTCTCTGAAACACAAGAGACAAGAGTTTTTCGTTTCGGATCTCATTGGTATTCTTGATGTAGAAGAGAAGGCAAGAGCAAAGGACACACGTGCTCGAGTTGCTGAGGGAGCTTCTAGTGCCCACATGGTATAGAAGAAGAACTTCCAGCCCAACAAGTTCAAAAATAACAAGAACAAAACTCAGGGCAAAGGCAAGTTTGATACAAAGAACAAGCCGTCACATTCTACCAACTTCAAGAAGAATTCTCATAAGAAGGGGAAGGGACTTTGCCATGTATGCGGTGATCCTAATCATTGGGCTCCGAAATGTCCTAACCGCTTTGAGGAGCGCAAAATGAGAAGAGCGGCAAGTCAGCTAATGTTGTCATCAGTGATACTGATATGAAGGAATCAGGGTATGGTATTTTTCCTACCATCCTTTCAGTATTTCAATCCCCTAATTGGTTAATTGACACCGGTGCAAATGTACATGTTTGTGATGACGCCTCCATGTTTTCTTCTTACTAGGTCACAGGGACTTGTCCCGTGCTGATGGGGAACGGGTCACATGCCATTGTTTGAGGTGTCGGTACAGTCGATCTGAAGTTTACTTTGGGGAAGATCGTGCGCCTAAAGAACATTCATCATGTGCCCTCCATCAATAAAAATCTCGTTAGCGGTTCCTGTTTATGTCGAGATGGTTTAAGTTGCTTTTTGAGTCCAATAAAGTTGTAATTTCTAAGTATGGACAATTTGTTGGAAAAGGCTATGAGGGCGGAGGCTTGTTCCGCCTACCTTTGTCAGATATTTGCACTAAAGTTATTAATAATGTTTGCCACGATAATGAGTCCAACATTTGGCATTCACGACTTTGTCATATTAACTTTGGTTGCATGACACGGCTAGCAAACATGAGTTTAATTTTGAAATTCACTACTGTCAAAGGCTCCAAGAGCCAAGTGTGTGTGCAAGCGAAGCAACCTCGCAAGTCCCATAAGATTGCAGAGGCAAGAGATTTGGTGCCACTAGAGCCTATACATTCTGATCTTTGTGAGATGAATAGCATGTTGACAAAAAGGTGGAAAGAAATACTTCATGACATTGATTGATGACTCCACTAGATATTGTTATGTGTATCTTCTGAAATCAAAAGATGAGGCTTTAATTTTATTCAAAAACTATAAAGCTGAAGCAGAGAACCAACTTGATCGAAAAATTAAATGGCTTAGGTCTGATCATGGTGGAGAGTAATTTTCCAATGAATTTGATTTGTTTTGTGCAGAACATGGTATAATCCGTGAGAGGACGCCTCCCTACTCACCTCAATCAAATGGGGTAGCCGAAAGAAAGAACCAAACTCTAACTGATATGGTTAACACCATGTTAGACACATTGGGTCTCTCCAAGGCATGGTGGGGGAGGCGCTAATGACGGCATTTTGAGGAACCGGAAAGGAAAAGATTGAAACTCTCCTACCTACATACTTGGTGATGTTTGGCGGAAGTCAATATACCTATTCCCAAGAAGCGCAAGCTTGGACCAAAAACCGTGGATTGTGTTCTTCCGGGCTATGCTTTTCATAGCATTGGCTATAGATTTTTGATAATAAAATCTGAGGTATCCGACATGCATGTTGGTACAATTATGGAGTCAAATGATGCAACTTTCTTTGAGGACATATTTCCTATGAAGGATATGTCGAGTTCATCAAATCAGGAGATACCTGCCCCATCTAGTAAGGAATTTGATGTAACTTCTGAACCCACCATCGCGATGGAACATGTTGAGAATCCTGTTGAGGATGACAATGAAACTCCTATGAGGAATAAGAGACAGAGGACTGCAAATTCCTCTAGTGATGATTTCATTATGTACCTCGTGGATGACACACCCAGGACTATTTCAGAAGCCTATGCATATTTTGATGCTGACTACTGGAAGGAAGCTGTCCGCAGCGAGATGGATTCCATCTTAGCTAATGGAACCTGGGAAATCACTGATCGTCCTTATGGTTGCAAACCTGTAGGATATAAGTGGGTGTTCAAGAAAAAGCTTAGACCTGATGGTACGATTGAAAAGTACAAGGCACGGCTTGTGGCCAAGGGTTATACCCAGAAAGAAGGTGAAGATTACTTTGATACTTACACGCCTGTGGCTAGACTGACCACTATTTGGGTGCTACTATCACTGGCTGCCTCACATGGTCTTCTCGTTCATCAAATGGATGTTAAGATGGCTTTCCTCAATGGAGAGTTGAAGGAGGAAATCTACATGGATCAGCCAGATGGTTTTGTAATACCTGGTTACAAAGGAAAGGTGTGAAAGTTATTAAAGTTTTTATATGGCCTTAAACAAGCTCCTAAGGAGTGGCATGAGAAGTTCGAAAGAACATTAACTGCTGCAGGGTTTATAGTAAACGATGGGGACAAGTGTGTGTACTATCGCCATGGTGGGGGAGAGCGAGTTATTCTTTGTTTGTATGTCGATGACATACTGATCTTTCGAACCAAACTTGATTTAATCAAGGAGGTTAAGGATTTCTTATCTCGTTGCTTTGAGATGAAGGATCTAGGAGTAGCTGATGTTATCTTAAACATCAAGCTATTGAGATATGAGAATGGTGGGATTACACTGCTTCAGTATCACTATGTAGAAAAGGTCTTGAGTTGTTTTGAGTATAGAGACTGCCAGCCTTCTCCAACTCCATATGATGCTAGTGTGTTGCTTCGGAAGAATTGAAGGATTGCTAAGGATCAACTGAGATATTCTCAGATTATTGGCTCGCTTATGTATTTGGCGAGTGTCACGAGGCCTGACATCTCTTTTTCTATGAGCAAAATGAGTCGGTTTGTGTCAAAACTGGGAGATGATCATTGGCATGCGCTTGAGAGAGTTATGCGCTATTTGAAAGGCACGACGAGCTATGGGATTCACTACACTGGGTATCCAAGGGTACTGGAGTGTTATAGTGGCTCAAACTGGATATCTGATGCTGATGAAATTAAGGCCACAAGTGGTTATGTTTTTACACTTGGTGGTGGCGTTGTTTCCTGGAAGTCTTGTAAGCAAACCATCTTAACGAGGTCAACTATGGAAGTAGAACTCACAGCATTAGACACTGCTGATACGTCTCCAATGTATCTATAATATTTTATTGTTACATGCTATTATATAATTTATCTTGGATGTTTTATATGCATTTATATGCTATTTTATATGATTGTGGGGACTAACCTATTAACCTAGAGCCTAGTACCAGTTTCTTTTTTTCCTTGTTTTTGAGTTTCGCGGAAAAGGAATATCAAACGGAGTACAAATGAGTTGAAAATTTACGATGATTTTTATGGACCAGAAGAAGCCCCTGAAGCAAAAGGGTTGGGCCAGAAGAGCCACGAGGCATCCACAAGAGTGGAGGGCGCCCCCCTAGGGCGCGCCCCTGCCTTGTCGTCGCCTCGTGGACCCCCTTGACTTGTTCCTGACGCCAAAAAATCTTATAAATGTAGAAACCCCCAGAAATAAACCTAGATCGGGAGTTCCGCAAGCCTCTATAGCCATGAAAAACCAATCAGGAGCCCGCTCCAGCACCCTGCCGGAGGGAAAACCATCACCGGTGGCCATCTTCATCATCCCAGCGCTCTCCGTGATGAGGAGGGAGTATTTCACCCTCGGGGCTGAGGGTATGTACCAGTAGCTATGTGTTTGATCTCTCTCTCTCTCTCTCGTGTCCTTGATTTGGCATGATCTTGATGTACCGCGAGCTTTGTTACTATATAGTTGGATACTATGGTGTTCCTCCCCCCCTCTACCTTCTTGTGATGAATTGAGTTTTACCTTTGAGGTTTCACTATTATCAGATTGAATACTTTTATGGATTTGAGAACACTTGATGCATGTCTTGTGTGGGATGCCCATGGTGACAATGGGGTGTTCTATTGATTCACTTGATGTATGTTTTGGCACCCAACTCATGGATTCCCGAGGTCACATTGGGTAATCTATGCATAGGGGTTGATGCATGTTTTTGTCCTTGTTTCTCTGGTAGGAATCTTGGGGCACTCTTTGAGATTCTTTGTGTTGGATTGAATATTATGAATCTGAAGTTGTTTGATGCATATCGTATAATTGACCCACGGATACTTGTGGTGACATTGGAGTATCTATGTGACATTAGGGTTGATTGATGTGTGTCATATGGTGTTATTTTATTATGAAATCTAGGGCTGTTTGTGACACTTATAGGAATAGCTCACTGGATTGATCGGAAAGAATAACTTTGAGGTGGTTTCTATGATGACCCGAGACCGACGCTCCAGAAGCATTCCACTTATTTCGTTGCACCCGTGTGATTTACTTTGCTTGTTGCATTTCATCATGGCATCATGCGCATTGCATCTGCATATTTTCTTAAAACTTGCATCCGCTCGTAGTTGCCATTTCTTCCTTGTCTTTGTTGACCTCCTCTCAGGTCAACCGGACCACTCTCTTCTATCTCTTCTCTGAGCCCATCCAACTCCCCTCTCTTTAGTCAAACCCCTCGCGCGCGTCCGAAAGCTGTCTTGAACCCGACCCGAAGAGTCGTGACCACTGGGTCCAGATCATCCCCAAACATATCTAAAATATCTCCAGTTCATTGTTTGGACTTCCTAACCTATTTATTCCCGGTCGTCCGATTTCAATCGGAGGGACTGGATAGCCCCTAAGCTAATCCACCTGCTATATAACCATACCAGACCCTTAAATCAGGGGAGATGTCACATCCATCCCATTTCACGTCGCCGCCAGCCCATTGTCTCCTCCTCCTTGGGATATCCTCCTGATTCCTCTCAAACCTTCGACCACAGCAGCCACTGCTCCACCTCTTCTTCAGCACTGGACAACCAGAGCTCGCCCTTGCCTCCTACCCCCATCAAGGCCACCAGCCACCACCAAATCCTCCCCCTTGCGTTGCTCAAGCCCACAGGAGAGGAGCTCCTCCTCTGCCCAACGCCACCATCCCCGACTACTGGATCCTCCCATCCCTGGGCTCCATCCTCTCGATCCATGGCACCTCTGCATCAAGGCGCCCGAGTTCCTTGCTTGCTGTCCACCGGAACAATCAGGAGCTCATCCATGGCGCCTCGTTCTACTCCCCCCTGCTGCAGGGCTCCATCGCCTCTCGAGCGACGGCCGCCACGGGATCACGTCGGCCTGCCTCCTGGCCCGAGGCCCTCCTCCCGCTCGTCTCCGAAACCAGCGCCGAACCTCGCCGTCCTCGTCTGTCTGGTGAGTCACCCGAGCTCCAGGCCACTGTCGTTCCCCTTCCTCTCCTTCCTCTCGTCCTCCCTGTTGCACGCCTCTTCTTCTGCCGCTGCTCCCTCCTCTTGGACTCATCTCTCTCTCTCTCATTTGTCTCACAGGATCCACATGGTGCTGGCCCCTGCCTCGCCTCGGGTCTCACTTGGGACGCCGTCCAGCGCCCGGATCTGCATCTCCCTCCGTTCCCTGCACCGTCGCGTCGCTGGAGCAGAAGCTCCATCCGCCGCCGCACCTTGCATCGCCTGAAGCCGCCCCGCGTCTCACCTCCTCTGTCTGCTTCCTCTACATCGAGCGAGGCCAGGGAACCACCCCTCGTTGACAGAGCCTCGCTCGCCTCCCAATGACCGCGCCAAGTCCCACAACCGTACGCACTTGGGCCGCCTCCCCTTCACCTCCGGCCTGTAGGCCCAAGGTGAGCAGCCCCGGCCTTTTCCCTCTGTTGGTCTTCCTGACCAGATTCGGCCCGACTAGTTTTTCCAATTCTTGCGATTTTAGCTATATCCCAGAAAACTGCATATTTACAAAAAAAAATAGTCCCTCGTGTTCATGCATTAATAATTCATAAACCATGCATCGGATTAAAATGAATTAAATATGTAAAATGCTTAGAATTTCATCTAGTTTCACAATATGCCACTTTCACCCATGTTTAAACGTGTTGTTTGTATTAATTTGAATAAATGTCGTGCTAAAATGCTTTATTTCATAACTAAATAATCGTAGCTCCGAATTAAATAAACTTTATATGTAAATGGTCAAGAAATATGCATAGATTAACATGGTGCACATATTTAGCATGTTTAACAACTCTAGAATGTGGTTCAGGGCAAAACAGTACCAAATTCGAAAATTGCATATGGGGATTTTCCGGAATTGTTGGTTTTTGTTCCGACCTCATTTAAACTTTCCTAGATAGGTAGTTTTATTATGCTTCACCTCCTGCCACGTTAACCAACATTAATATTAATGGGTAGATAACCGAGAGTGAACTAAATAATTCGAATGTGGTATTTCCTCAATATGCAACTCGTTGCATATTGAGCTCCACTTAATGTGTAGTATTGTTTGTTGCACTTTGCCATGCGATGCATATTTAATCCGGACATGCATCATACTTTTTTGTGCATCATGCTATGATTATGCTTGCTTGTTTACCATGTTGTTTGCTTCTTTCTGGTTGTGCTTCTTGTTGATAGTCTAGGTTTCGTTGTGATTGTGAGGATCCGTTCAACTACGCTCGTTCGTCTTCTTCATGGATTCAGTCTTCTTCCTAGAAGGCTTTCCGGCAAGATGACCGTTACCTAGATACCCCTACTATCTTTTCTATGCTAGTTGTCTCGATGCTATTGCTATGTTGCGCTACCCACCACTTGTTTATCAAGCCTCCCAAATTGCCATGATAGCCTCTAACCTGTTTCCACCTTCCCAGCAAACCATTGTTTGGCTATGTTACCGCTTTGCTCAGCCCCTCTTATAGCATTGCTAGTTGCAGGTTGTTCCATGTTGGGACATGGATATCATGGGATATCACAATATCTCTTATTTAATTAATGCATCTATATACTTGGTAAAGGGTGGAAGGCTTAGCCTTTTGCTTGGTGTTTTGTTCCACTATTGTCGCCCTAGTTTCTGTCATACCGGTGTTATGTTCCTTGATTTTGCGTTCCTAACATGGTCGGGGTTTATGGGCCCCCCTTGACAGTTTGCTTTGAATAAAACTCTACCAGCAAGGCCCAACATTGGTTGTACATTTGCCTAATAACAACTGAAACTTGCATAGGGACTTTTCGGACCCCGGGGACTTAATTAACAACCTCGGGACAGTGCTCCTCATGAGTGTTGGTCCAAACTAGAGCCACTTTCGGCGCCACCTGGGGCAACTCGGGTTTTTGGCTGTCGTACGTAGTGTTCATCCGATTGTGGCCTGAGACGAGATACGCGCGGCTACTATCAGGGTGTCGGCATGTCAGGAGGTCTTGTTGGACTTGTTTTACCATTGTCGAAATGTCTTGTGAATCGGGATTCCGAGCTTGATTGAGTTGTTCCGGGAGGAGGATTTTCCTCCGTTGATCGTGAGAGTTTGTGATGGACTAAGTTGGGACACCCCTGCAGGGTTTAATCTTTTCGAGAGTCGTGCCCGCGGTTATGTGGCGGATAGGAATTTTTAATATCCGGTTGTAGTGAACTTGACACCAGATCCGAATTAAAATACACCAACCGCGTGTGTAACCGTGACTGTCTCTTTTCGAGTGAGTTCGAGAAGAGAACACGATGGGGTTATGTGTGACTCGTAAGTAGTTCAGGATCACTCCTTGATCATTACTATATTGCAAACGTTATGCGTAGTTTCTTTTCTTATTCTTGTATTCGTAAGTTAGCCACCACACAAATGCTTACTGTTGTTGCAACCTCACCACTTATCCATTCACTATAGAAATCAGCTTATTTGCCATCTGCCACGGCGGACGGCAAAGGCACTAAAAGCAGACGGCAAAGCACTTTGCCATCTGCCACCGACGGCAAAGCTGTCTGGCAAAGAGGGCTACAGTAAAGTGGTTCTTTGCCAATTGCTTCTGCAAACAGGACGGCAAAGAATCGTTGCCGTCAGTGGCAGACGGCAAAGAAAACGGACGGCAACTAATTGGCGTTAGCCACGTTAGGTGGCTAACGGAAGCCTTTGCCGTCTGCCAGTGGACGACAAACATTCCCTGCCCTTTGATGTCTGCTGGTGAACGACAAAGTAACCAAATGGGCAGCTCCCAAGTTGCATAGGTTACTGCCATGTGTCTTCTTGGCCGTCCGTGG
Organism: Triticum aestivum; assembly: GCF_018294505.1. NCBI lineage: Eukaryota > Viridiplantae > Streptophyta > Magnoliopsida > Poales > Poaceae > Triticum > Triticum aestivum. The sequence goes on from NC_057800.1 coordinate 262,901,436, forward strand.
CAGATGGCGAAGAACCCTTTGCCGCCGGTGGCCGACGAAAGAGGCTGCATTGTCTCTTTTCTCTGTTTTTTCTTATATCCAAGCATTTTCAAAGCAAATAGATTATATATATATATATATATATATATATATATATATATATATATTTCACAGGGCAATTACAGAGCAAACATATAAGATATCCAACACATAACTTCATCATACATGCATAGTTCCATCCAACCATACCAAGTTCCATGCATAGTTCCATCATACATCGCAAGTTCAACATAGAGGCATCCAACCATATATATTACAATAGTTTCATACAATGATACAAAAGAAACAGAGATAGGGATAAGAAGCACTCCATCAATGCAAGCTTTCGTCAAGTGAATGAAATCTGCAAAATGGGAAATAAGAAAGTTAGAATAAGATGATTAGAAGAAGTAAGCATACTTAGGTAAAATGGAGCTAACCTAGCTAATTATGCCATTTTTGAGTGAACTAAGCATATTATGCCATTTTCATATAAAGCAGCTTAGTATAGGTCATTATTGAGCTAACCTAGGTAACTAAGCATATTATAGCTAACTTAGGTCATTTTGGATAAGAAGAAGAAGAAGAAGACTAGAAGACTAGAAGAAGAAGAAGAAGAAGACTGGAAGAAGAAGAAGAAGAAGTGTAGAAGAAGAAGAAGAAGAAGAAGGTTTTTACCCTTTTCCTTCTCATTCTTCTTCTTTTATTCTTTCTTTTTCTTCTCTTTCTTCTTCTATTCTTCGTTTTCTCTTCTTCCTTGTTTTTCTTCTTCTTATTCCTTATTTGTGTCATTTTAGAGCTTACATAGGTAATTATGCCATTTTTGAGCTAACTAAGCTTATTATGTTAATTTGGAGGAAAAACGGGTAAGTGTAGGTCATTTTTGTGCTAGCATAAGTAATTATACCATTTTTGAGCTAACATTGGTAAAATGGGTCATTTTGGAGCTAACCTAGCTAAAATGGATCATATTGGAGCTAACCTAGGTAAACTTGGTCATTTTGGAGCTAACCTAGGTAAAATGGATCATATTGGAGCTAACCTAGGTAAAATAGGTCATTTTGGAGCTAACCTAGCTAATTATGCCATTTTTTAGTTAACTAAGCATATTATGCCATTTTTGACATAATTAAGCTAAGTACAGGTCTTTATTGAGCTAACCTAGGTAACTAAGCATATTAGAGCTAATTTAGCATTTTAGAGCTAACTTAGGTCTTTTTGGAGCTAACTTAGGTAAAATTGATCATTTTGGAGCTACTTAGGCTTATTATGTCATTTTCGAGGAAAATAATATAACTATATGACATATATGAGGTTACCAAGATTGTTATGCCATTTCAAACCTAAGTAAGCCACTACTGCAGGATGCTGCTAACGCGGCACTACGATCAGAGACCCTTCGATGAAACTATGTGCGATGCAATAAACGCAAACGGTGGTGTAAAAGAACCATCAAAAAAGGTGCAAAACATTTGCGATGGCAAAGCCATCAAAAACGGTTCGGATTTTAGTTGCGTGTGCGATGCAGGGAATACGGTTCAGTTCAATGAACTTTTTGCGATGAGGAGGAACAAAAGAAACGGGCAGCCAGATGAAGGCATGTGCGATATACAGCATACGTGTAATGCCCTCGATGCGGCTATATCTCCTACGTGTTGAAACACGACTTAGAGGCATAACCGCATTGAAAGCAATGTCGCAAGTAAGGTAATCTTCACAACAACCCATGTAAATAGATAATAGGGGAAAAGGTACATAGTTGGCTTACACTCGCCACGTCACACAAAGTACATGAATAACATTACAATCATCCAATACACTCATGGTCCGACTACGGTACCAAAATGAAAGATCAACCCAACATGCGACACGGTCCCGATCGCCCCAACTGGGCACCACTACTGATCATCGGGGAAAGACACATAGTAACGGTGTGAGTCTTCGTCGAACTCCCACTTGAGCTCAATCGCATCATCTGGAACAGAATCATCGGTCCCTGCATCTGGTTTGGAAGTAATCTGTGAGCCACGGGGACTTAGCAATCTCGCACCCTCACATCAAGACTATTTAAGCTTATAGGTAAGGCAAGGTAATATGTGGAGCTGCAACAAGCGACTAGCATATATGGTGGCTAACCTATTTGCAAAAGAGAGTGAGAAGAGAAGGCAAAGCATGAACGAAGAACTATAGAACAACCTACGTCAAGCATTACTCCGACACCGTGTTCAATTCCCAGACTCCACCGAGAAGAGACCATCACGGTTACACACGCAGTTGATTCATTTTAATTAAGTTAAGGTTCATGTTATCTACAACCGGACATTAACAAATTCCCATCTGCTCATAACCGCGGGCATGGCTTTCGAAAGTTCAAAACCCTGCAGGGGAGTCCCAACTTAGCCCATCACAAGCTCTCACGGTCAACGAAGGATAAACCTTCTCCCGAGACATTCCGATCAGACTCGGCATCCCGGTTCTACAAGACATCCTCGATAAGGGTAAAACTAAACCAGCAACACCGCCCGAATGTGCCGACAAATCCCGATAGGAGATGCACATATCTCGTTCTCAGGGCACACCAGATTGTCCAAGGTACGGGTAGGCCAGCCCAGAGTTGCCCCTCGTGGCCACCGGCAGCTGACAGGTTGGACCAACACTCAGAGGAGAACTGGCCCGGGGGTTTAAATAAAGATGACCCTTGAGTCCGCGGAACCCAAGGGAAAAAGAGGCTAGGAGGAAAATGGTAAACCAAAGTTGGTTATTGCTGGAAGAGTTTTATTCAAGGCGAACTGTCAAGGGGTTCCCATTATCACCCAACCGCGTAAGGAACGCAAAATTCGGGAACATAACACCGATATGACGGAAACTAGGGCGGCAAGAGTGGAACAAAACACTAGGCAAAAGGCCGAGCCTTCCACCCTTTACCAAGTATATAGATGCATTAAGATAACAAGGTAATATAGTGATATCCCAACAAATAAACAATGTTCCAACAAGGAATGATCTCCAAACTTCACCTGCAACTAGCAACGCTATAAGAGGGGCTGAGCAAAGCGGTAACATAGCCAATCAATGGTTTGCTAGGACATGGTGGGTTAGAGGTTTGACATGGCAATTTGGGAGGCATGATAAGCAAGTGGTAGGCATCGTAGCATAGGCATAGCAAAAGAGCGAGCATCTAGCAAGCAAAGATAGAAGTGATTTCGAGGGTATGATCATCTTGCCTGCAAAGTTGTCAGAGTTGACTTGGTCCTCGTAAGCAAACTCAATGGGCTCCTCGTTAGTGAACTCGTCTCCCGGCTCTACCCAAACAAAACAAACAAGCAAAAGGAACACAATCAACCCCGTGCAAATCTCGAACAACATGATGCAAACATGGTATGCTATGTGGGATGCGATATGTGATGCATATGCAAGATTTGACAAGGAATGATTGAACCTGGCCTCAACTTCGAAATACAAGAGTGCCACTGGAAGGGTGAGGTGATTTCGGTTGAAATCGATATAAAGAACACCGGAAACGGATGCACGGTTTGGAAATGGCAAGCAAAACAAATATGGCACCGGTCTGCGATAAACAGCAAGTAGCCATCTAAATGCATCAAGATAAATATGATACAAAACTCAAACATGACAACAAAATACATGGCAGGGATCCACTCATGATGCTTGACAAACGACGAACACTGAGCTACGGCCAATTCATCTATTAACAGGTTCAAACAAGCATGGCAAAAATGCAAACGATAACAGGTTTCAGACTTAGTGAAATTAACACAAGTCTGGAATTTAACATCAGGTAGCACACTTTGGAGCATGAAAACTATATGCTACAGGAACTTAACATGGCAAATCAAGGCATGGCATGAAGCTACTCAAAGCACTTAACAAAAGTCCCTTAGTGACCTTGAGCCAAAAGGGATCGGAAAAAACAATTGTAAGCATGTGAACATGGCAAAAGCATAATCAGATTACAGACTTAGTGAAAAACTGGAGCATGCAAATATGTTAACGAGTAGGCATGTTCACGAGCTCGATGCACTCGTTAAAGAGCATGGCATGACCAACTAAGCATACACCCATCAATAATACATATTATAGAAGCTATACATGGCAAGAACAACAGCATATCATGCACGGATCAACAACAACATCCTCGGCAAAATCGCTAACAAGTAAACAATCTGCCAGGATTCACGAAATAGTAAAAGTAGAGCTCGATTGACTCAAGCTAGGGTGCTCCATAATTGCAAACAAAGGCATGGATGGATAGAGCACCACAATATTAACAAATCATCCTTACTGATCATCCTCAAAAGAGTCACGGATCACTAGGAAACAACATGAACATATGGCATATTGACAAAAACAGATCAAGGACTTTGAGAAATTCTAAGTCCTTGAAATCAGCATTAACGAATGCACTACTTTGCAAGCTTGTGCTAGTCACCACACACATCACAAAAATACATGGTAAGCACCAATGTAAAGATGGCATGGCATATAACAAAACACATGTAGAGCTGAGGAGCATATCATGCACACATTAAACATGGCAAAAATGACAAATAGCTATTTGATGCAGCAGATCTGACAATTATCTCAAATAGCTCTCTTCCAACAGCATTTCGGGTATCAACATGAGCTCAAATGAAAATGATGCAATGAGATGAAATGATGTACTCTCTAGATGATGGAGAGGCTTTTGGTGGGTTTTGGGCCAAATTGGAAGGGTGTTGGGCTGCAACACACACGAGGCCTTCTCGGTCCCTCGGTTAACCGTTGGAGTATCAAACGAAGTCCAAATGGTACGAAACTTGACAGGCGGTCTACCGGTAGTAAACCAAGGCCGCATGACAAGTCTCGGTCCACTCCGGAAATGTTTAACCCCCACACACGAAAAGAGGTAGAAAGGACCACCGGAGGAGATAGGAGCGCCGGAATGCAAAACGGACAACGGGGGAAATGCTCGGATGCATGAGATGAACACGTATGCAAATGCAATGCACATGAAGACATGATATGAGATGCATGACAACGGCAACAACACGCGGAGACAAAAACCCGAACCCGAGGAAACTAAAATAACTTAGCGCCGGAAACGGCAAGAGTAGAGATACATATAAGGTAAATTACATCCGGGGTGTTACAACACTCCACCACTACGAAAGGATCTCGTCCCGAGATCTAGGACTGGAAAAACGCCGGGTACTCAGAACGGAGGTGATCCTCGCGTTCCTAGGTGGCTTCACGGTCGGAATGGTGTGACCACTTGACTTTGAGGAATTTGATTAACTTATTGCGAGTCTTGCGTTCAGTCTCTTCAAGAATAGCAACTGGGTGCTCACGATAAGAAAGGTCTTCTTGGAGGTCAATGTCTTCGAAGTTGACGGTGCGGTCAGGAGTCTTGAAGCACTTGCAGAGCTGAGAGACATGGAACACGTCGTGCACATTTGCAAAGTTTGGAGGAAGCTCGAGTTGATAGGCAAGATCGCCTCTCTTGCTGACAATTTTGAAAGGTCCCACGTATCTAGGGCAAGCTTCCCTTTGATACCGAAGCGACGAGTACCTTTCATTGGAGAGACGCGGAGGTAAACATGGTCTCCGATCTCGAAAGCCAAATCACGATGCTTACTATCATAGTAGCTCTTCTGACGCGATTGCGCTGCTTTGAGGTTATCTCGAATGACTTTGCACATTTCCTCTGCCTCTGTGATCAAGTCATTTCCGAGAAGTTGACGTTCACCGGTCTCTGAACAGTTAAGAGGAGTATGACACTTCCCGCCATAGAGAATTTCAAATGGGGCCTTGCCCAAACTTGCTTGAAAACTGTTGTTGTAGGAGAATTCAGCATATGGAAGACAATATTCCCACTTCATACCGAAGGAGATCACGCAAGCCCTGAGCATATCTTCAAGAATCTGATTGACACGCTCGACTTGACCGCTAGTTTGAGGATGGAAAGCTCTGCTGAAGCGGATGTTGGTGCCCATGGCCTTCTGAAAAGAATCCCAAAACTTGGAGGTAAAGATGCTGCCACGGTATGAAGAGATCAACTGTGGAATACCGTGCAGAGAAACAATCCGAGAGGTATAAAGCTCTGCCAATTGAGCTGAAGTGATAGACTCTTTGATAGGCAAAAAATGAGCCACTTTAGTGAGTTTGTCGATGACAACGAATATAGCATCATTGCCACGCTTGGACTTTGGAAACCCAGTCACGAAGTCCATCTCAATGTGGTCAAACTTCCATTCTGGAATGGCAAGAGGTTGGAGGAGACCCGCTGGTCTTTGGTGTTCTGCCTTCACTCTTCTGCAGACATCACATTCATTCACGAACTGAGCAATCTCGCGCTTCATTCGAGTCCACCAATAAGCCTGCTTGAGGTCCTGGTACATCTTCGTACTCCCAGGGTGGATGGAGAGGATAGAATTGTGAGCCTTGTTCATAATAACTTTATGAAGGTCACTGAGGGAGTCCTGGATTAGGGGGTGTCCGGATGGCCGAACTATACCTTCAGTCGGACCCCTGGACTATGAAGATACAAGATTGAAGACTCCGTCCCGTGTCCGGAAGGGACTTTCCTTGGTGTGGAAGGCAAGCTTGGCGATACGGATATGAATATCTCCTACCATTGTAACCGACTCTATGTAACCCTAACCCTATCTGGTGTCTATATAAACCGAAGGGTTTTAGTCCGTAGGACAACATACACATCAACAATCATACCATAGGCTAGCTTCTAGGGTTTAGCCTCCTCGATCTCATGGTAGATCTACTCTTATACTACCCATATCATCAATATTAATCAAGCAGGACGTAGGGTTTTACCACCATCGAGAGGGCCCGAACCTGGGTAAAACTTCGTGTCCCTTGCCTCTTGTTACCATCCGGCCTAGACGCACAGTTCGGGACCCCCTACCCGAGATCCGCCGGTTTTGACACCGACATTGGTGCTTTCATTGAGAGTTCCTCTGTGTCGTCACCGTCAGGCTCGATGGCTCCTACGATCATCGATAGCGATGTAGTCCAGGGTGAGAGCTTCCTCCCCGGACAAATCTTCGTCTTCGGCAGTTTCGCACTGCGGGCCAATTCGCTTGGCCGTCTGGAGCAGATCGAAAGCTACGCCCCTGGCCGTCAGGTCAGATTTGGAAGTTTAAACTACACGGCTGACATCCGCGGGGACTTGATCTTTGACGGATTCGAGCCACTGCCGAGCGCGGCGCACTATCACGATGAGCATGATCTAGCTCTGCCGCCGAACAGTGCCCTGGAGGCCGCACCCGCATCGGCTTCGACCCTTAATTTGGAGCCAACTGCGCCGATCGAGGATGAGCGGTTGGACGCCACCTCGGGGGCTGCAACCCCAACGGCGATTGAGCCAAGCACCAGGCCCGTACTCTGCAAGACCCGTGACTCCAAGGAGCCGGACTCCTCTCCGGACTCCAAGCCCCCCGCGCCCCTGTCGATCGAATCTGATTGGGCGCCGGTCATGGAGTTTACCGCCGCGGACATCTTTCAGCACTCGCCTTTTGGCGATATCCTGAAGTCACTGAAGTCTCTCTCTTTATCAGGAGAGCCCTGGCCGGACTACGGTCAGCAAGGTTGGGGTACGGACGATGAAGAAATTCAAAGCCCACCCACCACCCACTTTGTAGCCACTGTCGATGACTTAACCGACATGCTCGACTTCGACTCCGAAGATATCGACGGTATGGACGCCGATGAAGGAGATGATGAAGAACCAGCGCCTACTAGGCCCTGGAAAGCCACCTCGTCATATGACATATACATGGTGGACACCCCAAAAGAGGGAGATGGCGATGGAATAGCGGAGGATGACCCCTCCAAGAAACAGGCTAAGCGCCAGCATCAGCGGCGCCGCTCAAAATCCCGCCAAAACAAACACGGTGATTCCAGCAAGGGAGATAATAATACTCCAGAAAGCGCTGAAGAAAACCCCCTCCAGCAAGATTTAGCACAAGAGGATGGAGAAACCAGCCCTCACGAGAGAGCGGCAGACAGAGAGGTCGAGGACGATAATTATATGCCTCCCTCCAAAGACGAGGCAAGCCTCGACGACGACGAATTCATCGTGCCAGAGGATCCTGTCGAGCAAAAGCGTTTTCAATGCAGGCTTATGGCCACGACAAGAAGCCTCAAGAAAAAACAGCAACAGCTTAGGGCTGATCAAGATTTGCTAGTCGACAGATGGACTGAAGTCCTTGTGGCCGAAGAGCATAAACTCGAATGCCCCTCCAAGAGCTACCCAAAGTGCAGGTTGCTACCCCGTTTAGAGGAGGAAGCACTTGATGTGGCCGACCGGCCACCTCGTGGTCGCGACAGAGAGGCCTCTCGGCCCTCCACTCAAGCCGCACCCCGTACCAAGGCACGGGAATATGCGCCGGACTTACAAGACATGTTGGAGGACAAGGCAAGGCAAACAAGATCGATCTACGGATCGCGTGGACGCCCCACGGCTTGAGACGGTAACCGTCACGCCGGCCACAAATTCGGCGGGGCCGAACACAGTAGACAAGGCTCATTGGAACTACGTCATGATATAGCCCAGTACAGAGGCGCCGCACACCCACTCTGCTTTACAGATGAAATAATGGATCATCAAATCCCCGAGGGTTTCAAACCCATAAACATCGAATCATATGATGGCACAACAGATCCTGCGGTATGGATCGAGGATTATCTCCTTCACATCCACATGGCCCGCGGTGATGATTTCCACGCCATCAAATACCTCCCACTCAAGCTTAAAGGACCAGATCGGCATTGGCTTAATAGCTTGCCAACATGATCAATCAGTTGTTGGGAGGACTTGGAAGCCGCATTCTTCGACAATTTCCAGGGCACTTATGTGTGACCCCCAGACGCCGATGACGTAAGTCACGTAATTCAGCAGCCAGAGGAATCGGCCAGGCAATTCTGGACACGGTTCCTAACAAAGAAAAATCAAATAGTTGACTGTCCAGACACTGAGGCCCTAGCAGCCTTCAAGCACAATATCTGTGACGAGTGGCTGGCCCGGCACCTTGGACAGGAAAAGCCGAAATCTATGGCAACACTCACGACACTCATGACCCGCTTTTGCGCGGGAGAAGACAGCTGGCTTGCTCGTAGCAACAATATGACCAAGAACCCTGGTAATTCGAACACCAGGGACAATAGTGGCAGGTCGCGTCGCAACAAGGAGAAACACCGCATGAACGGCGACAGTGCTGAGGATACGACAGTTAATGCCGGATTCAGAGGCTCTAAATCCGGTCAGCGGAAAAATCCATTCAAAAGGAATCCTAGGGGGCCGTCCAGTTTGGACCGTATACTCGACCGCTCGTGCCAGATACATGGCACCCCCGAAAAGCCGGCCAATCACACCAACAGGGATTGTTGGGTGTTCAAGCAGGCAGGCAAGTTAAATGCCGAAAATGAAGACAAGGGGCTGCATAGCGATGATGACAAAGAGCCCCGTCCGCCGAACAATAGTGGACAGAAGGGTTTCCCCCCACAAGTGCGGACGGTGAACATGATATACGCAACCCACGTCCCCAAAAGGGAGCGGAAGCGCGCGTTAAGGGACGTATATGCGGTAGAGCCAGTCGCCTCAAAGTTCAACCCATGGTCCTCCTGCTCGATCACCTTTGATCGAAGGGACCATCCCACTAGCATCCGTCATGGCAGATTCGCCGCATTGGTTCTAGACCCAATTATTGACGGATTTCACCTCACTAGAGTCCTTATGGACGGCGGCAGTAGTCTGAACCTGCTTTACCAGGATACAGTGCGGAAAATGGGCATAGATCCCTCGAGGATTAAGCCCACAAAAACGACCTTTAAAGGCGTAATACCAGGTGTAGAGGCCAACTGTACAGGCTCAGTCACACTTGAAGTGGTCTTCGGATCTCCGGATAATTTCTGAAGCGAGGAGTTAATCTTCGACATAGTCCCATTCTGCAGTGGCTATCACGCACTGCTCGGGCGAACCGCATTCGCTAAGTTCAATGCGGTACCGCATTACGCATACCTTAAGCTCAAGATGCCAGGCCCTCGAGGAGTAATTATGGTCAATGGAAACACCAAACGCTCCCTCCGAACGGAGGAGCACATGGCGGCCCTTGCAGCGGAAGTTCAAAGCAGCCTCTCTAGGCAGTTCTCCAGTCCGACCACTAAACGACTGGACACCGTCAAGCGCGCCCGGAGTAACCTACAACAAGACCGCCTGGCACGATCCGAGCAGGCATAGCAATGCGGCCCCAACCCCAACCCTCGCAAAAAGGTGACGCCAGTACTTCGCGTACATAACTACGCTCTAGAGATACCATGGGCACAGGGGGAGGGGCACCATCACGGCACGCCCAAAACACGGCTTAAACCGTACCAGGGGCTGCCGATTTTTTAGTTTTCTCTTACTTTCAGGACTTCATCCTTCGGAAGGCCTGTTCGGCAGTTCAATTGCCGCACAAACGATGCAAGAACCAGGGAAGCAGACAAGCCACGTCACACTACGGAACTCCCAGGTGGTCTCTATCATGAGCAGTATACCCATTCCGCATATTAACATTTATCTAGGTTCAATACTAATCCCGAAGGCAGATGGAGCGTGCGATGGTGATCTCATCAACTTTGGAAACACTTCCAACACACATCATCACCTCGCCCTTAGCCAGTCTCCGTTTAGTCCGTAGCTTTTGCTTCAAGTCACCAATAATAGTAACTGAACCGGTATCCAATACCCAGGTGCTACCAGGAGTACTAGTGAGGTACATATTAATAACACGTATATACTTTGTTGATGTTGCCAGCCTTCTTATCTACCATGCATTTGGGGTAATTCCGCTACCAGTGACCGTTCCCCTTACAATAGAAGCACTTAGTCTCGGGTTTGGGTTCAACCTTGGGTTCCTTCACTGGAGCGGCAACTGGTTTGCCATCCATGACGTTTCCCTTCTAGCCCTTGCCCTTCTTGAAACCAGTGGTCTTGTTAAACCATCAACACTTGATGCTCCTTCTTGATTTCTACCTTTTGCGGTCTTAAGCACCGCGAACAGCTTCGGGATCAACTCCATCCCTTGCATGTCATAGTTCATCACGAAGATCTAGTAGCTTAGTGATAGTGGCTAGAGAACTCTATCAATCACTATCTTATCTGGAAGTTTAACTCCCACTTGATTTAAGTGATTGTAGCACCCAGACATTCTGAGCACATGCTCACTAGCTGAGCTATTCTCCTCCATCTTGTTGGCAAAAGAACTTGTCAGAGGTCTCACACCTCTCAACACGGGCATGAGCCTGAAATCCCAATTTCAGCTCTTGGAACAACTCATATGTCTTATGGCATTCAAAACGTCATTGGAATCCCGATTCTAAGCCGTAAAGTATGGTGCAGTAAACTATTAAGTAGTCATCAGGATGTGTCTGTCAGGTGTTCACAACATCCACAGATGACGTTGTAGGGGTTTGCACATCGAGCGGTGCATCAAAGACGTAAGCCTTCTGTGTAGCAGTGAGGACCCTCCTCGGACTACGTACCCAGTCCGCATCATTGCTTACAATATCTTTCAACTTGGTCTTTCTCTAGGAATGTATTGAAACAGGGAGCTACAACATGAGCTATTTATCTACAACATATTTGCAAAGACAATTTAGACTATGTTCATGATAATTAAATTCATCTAATCAAATTATTCAATGAACTCCCACTCAGATAGACATCCCTCTAGTCATCTAAGTGAAACATGATCCGAGTCAACTAGGCCGTGTCCGATCATCACGTGAGACGGACAAGTCAACATCGGTGAACATCTCATGTTGATCGTATCTTCTATACGACTCATGTTCGACCTTTCGGTCTTCCGTGTTCCGAGGCCATGTCTGTACATGCTAGGCTCGTCAAGTCAACCTAAGTGTTTCGCATGTGTCCCGAGGCCATGTCTGTACATGCTAGGCTCGTCAACACCCGTTGTATTCGAACGTTAGAATCTATCACACTCGATCATCACATGGTGCTTCAAAACAACGAACCTTCGCAACAGTGCACAGTTAGGGGGAACACTTTTCTTGAAATTTTAGTGAGGGATCATCTTATTTAAGCTACCGTCGTTCTAAGCAAATAAGATGTAAAACATGATAAACATCACATGCAATCAAATAGTGACATGATATGGCCAATATCATTTTGCTCCTTTTGATCTCCATCGTCGGGGCTCCATGATCATCGTTGTCACCGGCATGACACCATGATCTCCATCATCATGATCTTCTTGAAGTTGTCTCGTCATCTATTACTTCTACTACTATGGCTAACGCTTTAGCAATAAAGTAAAGTAATTACATGACGTTTAAGTTGACACGCAGGTCATAAATAAATTAAGACAACTCCTATGGCTCCTGCCGATTGTCATACTCATCGACATGCAAGTTGTGATTCCTATTACAAGAACATGATCAATATCATACATCACATATATCATTCATCACATCCTTTTGGCCATATCACATCACACGACACATGCTGCAAAAACAAGTTAGATGTCCTCTAATTGTTGTTGCAAGTTTTTACGTGGCTGCTATAGGTTTCTAGCAAGAACGTTTCTTACCTACGCCAAAACCACAACGTGATATGCCAATTTCTATTTACCCTTCATAAGGACCCTTTTCATCGAATCCGATCCGACTAAAGTGGGAGAGACAGACACCCGCTAGCCACCTTATGCAACTAGTGCATGTCAGTAGGTGGAACCAGTCTCACGTAAGCGTACGTGTAAGGTCGGTCTGGGCCGCTTCATCCCACGATGCCGCCGAATCAAGATAAGACTAGTAACGACAAGTAAATTGACAAAATCGACGCCCACAACAACTTGTGTTCTACTCGTGCATAGAAACTACGCATAGACCTAGCTCATGATGCCACTGTTGGGGATCGTAGCAGAAATTTAAAATTTTCTACGCATCACCAAGATCAATCTATGGAGTAATCTAGCAACAAGGGGAAGGAGAGTGCATCTACATACCCTTGTAGATCGCTAAGAGGAAGCGTTGCAAGAATGTGGATGAAGGAGTCGTACTCGTAGCGATTTAGATCGCGGTTGATTCCGATCTAAGCGCCGAACAACGGCGCCTCCGCGTTCAACACACGTGCAGCCCGGTGACGTCTCCTACGCCTTGATCCAGCAAGGGGAGAAGGAGAGGTTGGGGAAGACTCCGTCCAGCAGCAGCACAACGGCGTGGTGGTGGTGGAGGAGCGCGGGACTCCAGCAGGGCTTCGCCAAGCACTACGAGAGACGAGGAGGGAGAGAGGTAGGGCTGCGCCAACAGGGGAAGAACTTCGTGTGTTGGGCTGCCCCTTTGCCTCCATTATATATAGGGGGAGAGGGAGGGCTGAACCCCCACCTAGGGTTCCCACCCCAAGGGGTGCGGCAGCCCTAGATCCCATCTAGGGTGGCGGCCACAAGGGGGAAAGGGGGAGGCGCACTTGGGGTCGGCCTTAGGGCCCATCTGCCCTAGGGTTTGCCCCCTTCCCCTCTAGGAGGTGCCTTGGGCCTTGGTGGGAGGCGCCCCGGCCCACCTAGGGGCTGGTACCTTCCCACTATTGGCCCATGTAGGCCTCCGAGGCCCGTGGCCCCTCCCGGTGGACCCCCGGAACCCTCCGGTGGTCCCGGTACACTACCGGTGATGCCCGGAACACTTCCGGTGGCCAAAACCATACTTCCTATATATCAATCTTTACCTCCGGACCATTCCGGAACTCCTCGTGATGTCCGGGATCTCATCCGGGACTCCGAACAACATTCGGTAACCGCGTACATACTTTCCCTATAACCCTAGCGTCATCGAACCTTAAGTGTGTAGACCCTACGGGTTCGGGAGTCATGCAGACATGGCCGAGACAACTCTCTGGTCAATAACCAACAATGGGATCTGGATACCCATATTGGCTCCCACATGCTCCACGATGATCTCATCGGATGAACCACGATGTCAAGGATTCAATCAATCCCGTATACAATTCCCTTTGTCTATCGGTACGATACTTGCCCGAGATTCGATCGTCGGTATCCCGATACCTTGTTCAATCTCGTTACCGGCAAGTCTCTTTACTCGTTCCGTAACACATCATCCCATGATCAACTCCTTGGTCACATTGTGCACATTATGATGATGTCCTACCGAGTGGGCCCAGAGATACCTCTCCATTACACGGAGTGACAAATCCCAGTCTCGATTTGTGCCAACCCAACAGACATTTTCGGAGATACCCGTAGTGTACCTTTATAGCCACCTAGTTACATTGTGACGTTTGGCACATCCAAAGCACTCCTACGGTATCCGGGAGTTGCACAATCTCATGGTCTAAGGAAATGATACTTGACATTAGAAAAGCTTTAGCATACGAACTACACGATCTTGTGCTAGGCTTAGGATTGGGTCTTGTCCATCACATCATTCTCCTAATGATGTGATCCCGTTATCAACGACATCCAATGTCCATGGTCAGGAAACCGTAACCATCTATTAATCAACGAGCTAGTCAACTAGAGGCTTACTAGGGACATGGTGTTGTCTATGTATCCACACATGTATCTGAGTTTCCTATCAATACAATTCTAGCATGGATAATAAACGATTATCATGAACAATGAAATATAATAATAATAACTAATTTATTATTGCCTCTAGGGCATATTTACAACAGGCGCCCACTCCTCTCTGCCGCTGTCAGCGTCGGTGGAGTAGTCCGGAGGAAGGGTTTTCCCCTTCTTGGAGCCTTCGGCCTCCCCAGTTGGGGCGGCCTTCCTTTTCTTCCCTTCCCCCGCTGGAGGGGGAGGGGTCTCTTCTTCCTCCTCCTCGTCTTCACGGGAGGAGTGCATCTTGGATTCGTCAGATGATGAATCCGACACCTCCGGGCATCGGGCACTCTTTCGATTCCCCGTGGCCTTCTTCTTGACCTTCTTCTCCGGCACCACATAGGGTGCCGGAACCAGCAGCTTCGTCAAGCGAGCATCCGCTGGGCCTTCAGGCAAAGGAGCCGGACAGTTGATCTGTACGGATGTCACCTGCCAGTCCTGTCAAAGGTAAGGGAGTTTAGATCCCACATGCAGTAACCGCTTACCGCGAGAGTGTGACGCTGCGCACTGAATCCGCGATCCTCAGTAGCGGATGCGGGAGCCTCGGCGCCCTTGAAAAGCATCTTCCAGGCATCTTCGTACGTCGTGTCGAAGAGCCTGCTCAGAGTCTGGTGCCGCGCCGAGTCGAACTCCCATAGGTTGAAAGCCCGTTGTTGGCACGGGAGGATCAAGCGGATGAGCATAACCTGGACTACGTTGACAAGTTTGAGCTTCTTGTCCACCAGGGTTTTGACGCATGTTTGGAGTCCGGTCAGCTCTCCTTTTTTACCCCACGATAGGCCCGTCTCTTTCCAGGACGTGAGCCGCGTTGGGGGTCCGGACCGGAACTCAGGGGGTGCGACCCATTCGGCGTCGCGTGGCTCGGTGATGTAAAACCACCCCGATTGCCACCCCTTCAGGGTCTCCATAAAGGAGCCCTTGAGCTAGAGGACGTTGGCCATCTTGCCCACCATGGCGCCTCCGCACTCCGCTTGGCTGCCGTGCACCACCTTTGGCTTGACGCTGAAAGTCTTGAGCCATAGGCCGAAATGGGGGCGGATGCGGAGGAAGGCCTTGCACATGATGATAAACGCCGAGATGTTGAGGACGAAGTTCGGGGCCAAATCGTGGAAATCCAGGCTGTAGTAGAACATGAGCCCCCGGACAAATGGGTGGAGAGGGAAGCCCAGTCCGTGGAGGAAATGGGGGAGAAACACCACCCTCTCATGGGGCCTAGGGGTGGGGATGAGCTGCCCCTTCTCGAGGAGTCGGTACGCGATGTCATTATACAGGTATCCGGCCTTCCTCAGCTTTTTGATATGTCCCTCCGTGACGGAGGAGACCATCCACTTGCCTCCCGCTCCGGACATGACTAGAGAAGGTTGAGGTGGGGAGTGTGGACTTGAGCGCTAGAGCTCGAGTGCGCAAGAATGGATAGGCGAAGGAGGAAGAAGGCGTAGGTGAAAAGGTGGATTCTTATCCCCTTATATGGGTGGACGCAGCTACATGTCCCCACCAGCCAGATAAAACTCGCTTATCTCCAAGCGCCGTAATCGATGGCGCGGTTGGGTTACCCACGCCCGTATTGATGAGAATACCGGAATAAGGGGACACGATCTCTGCTTTAACAAGATGTGCCAAGGAAACTGCCTCGCATAAAGCGCTGAGATGGGACAGTAAAACGGTTGAATAAAAGCTTGGCCGTGGTGTGATGTCACACTATGGAATACGTCAGCAGATTAGATTTGTGTAAATGTTATTCTCTCTATGGCAATATGTGGAAACTTATTTTGCAGAGCCGGACACTATCTTTGTGTTCAAAATCTTCTATGAAGTACTTGGAGGAGGAACCCGCCTTGCAATGCCGAAGACAATATACGCGCCGGACTTGTTGTCATTGAAGCCTGGTTCAGGGGCTACTGAGGGAGTCCTGGATTAGGGGGTGTCCAGATGGCTGGACTATACCTTCAACCGGACTCCTGGACTATGAAGATACAAGATTGAAGACTCCATCCCGTGTCCGGAAGGGACTTTCCTTGGCGTGGAAGGCAAGCTTGGCGATACGGATATGAAGATCTCCTACCATTGTAACCGACTCTATGTAACCCTAACCCTATCCGGTGTCTATATAAACCAGAGGGTTTTAGTCCGTAGGACAACATACACATCAACAATCATACCATAGGCTAGCTTCTAGGGTTTAGCCTCCTCGATCTCGTGGTAGATCTACTCTTGTACTACCCATATCATGAATATTAATCAAGCAGGACATAGGGTTTTACCTCCACCGAGAGGGCCCGAACCTGGGTAAAATTTCGTGTCCCTTGTCTCCTGTTACCATCCGGCCTAGACGCATAGTTCGGGACCCCCTACCCGAGATCCGCCGGTTTTGACATCGACAGTCACCTTTAGGCACAACAATACGATCCTCGAAGAAGAGAGTATCCTTGTCATCAAGGCGATAGCACTTGTACTTGGGTTGACTCTTGGCAATCCCAATCTTCACCTTCTTCACCATAGCATCAAGAAGTTGAGCCTCGCGAATCTGATCTTACAAAGTAGGAGAGACTTGAAGGTTTGTGAGGAAACCTTGAGGAACAACTTGCAAATTGAGTTTGCGGAAAGCTTCACAAAGCTCGGGTTGGTAAGGCTTGATAATCAGACTGTTGCAGTAAGCCTTCCTGCTCAATGCGTCAGCAATCACATTGGCCTTGCCTGGAGTATACTCGATACTCGGATTATACTCTTGAATCATTTCGACCCAACGAGTCTGCCTGAGGTTGAGATTAGGTTGAGTGAAGATGTACTTGAGACTCTTGTGGTCAGTGAAGATGTCCACTTTTCTTCCCAATAAGAGATGTCTCGAAGTCAAAAGAGCATGCAAAACTGCCGCCAACTCGAGGTCATGAGTGGGGTAGTTCTTCTCGTTGGGCTTCAACTGGCGAGAGGTATAAGCCACAACTTTCTTCTCTTGCATCAACACTGCACCAAGACCTTGAAGAGAGGCATCGCAGAAGACCTTGAACGGTTTGGATTCATCAGGAGGAGTTAGAACTAGAGCAGTGACCAATTTCTCTTTCAAAGTGTTGAAAGCGATGTCTCATTTCGGAGACCAAACGTACTTGACGTGCTTCTGGAGAAGGTTTGAAAGAGGCTTCGCGATCTTTGAAAAGTTCTCAACGAACCTTCGATAGTAGCTTGCGAGACCGAGGAAGCTGCGGAGTTGCTTCACGTTCTGAGGTGGTTCCCAATTCACAATTGCAGACACCTACTCAGGATTCACCGCTATGCCCTTGGCAGAGATGATATGCCCAAGATAAAGAACCTCGTCGAGCCAAAACTCGCACTTTGAGAACTTGGCATAGAACTGATGTTCTCTGAGCTTATCGAGCACCAAACGCAATTGCTTGGCATGATCTTCCTTGTTCTTCGAAAAGACCAGAATGTCATCGAGGTAGACCAAGACGAAGTCATTTGTGTAGGCGTTGAAGATGAAGTTCATCATGCGAGAGAAAGTCGGAGGAGCGTTGACGAGGCCAAAAGACATGACAGTGTATTCATATGAACCATAGCTTGTTCTGAAAGCCGTCTTGGGAATATCTTGCTCACGGATTCAAATCTGGTGATAGCCCATACGAAGATAAAGCTTGGAGAATACTTGAGCACCTTTGAGTTGTTCGAACAGCTCATTGATGTTGGGAAGTGGGTACTTGTTCTTGATAGTCTTCTTGTTCAATGGACGGTAGTCAACACAAAGTCGGTCCGTTCCATCCTTCTTCTTCACAAAAAGAACTCCACAACCCCACGGAGAAGAAGTAGGTCGGATGAGACCCATTCTCTCTTGAATATCGAGTTGCTTCTTCATCTCCTTCAACTCTTCAGGTCCAAGCTTGTAAGGACGTTTGCAAACAGGTTCCGTGCTAGGCTCAAGATCGATGACGAATTCAACTGGCCGGTGCGGAGGCATTCCTGGAAGCTCTTCTGGAAAGACGTCTTGATATTCGCAAACGACTGGAATTTGAGAGATGGAATCCTGTTCACCCTTCTCATTGAGAGAAAACAGACGGATGGTATCATCACGAGCGGCAAAGACAATTACATCCTCAGATGAATGAGTCAATTGAATCTGTCTGGCAGCACAATCAAGCTGAGCCTTGAGCTTAGAAAGCCAATCCATTCCGAGAATAAGATCAATATCCGAGTCACCAAGAACCGTAGGAGAAGACAGAAACTTGTAGTCACCCAAAGTGATAGTAACATCTGGAACAATGGAGTTAGCATTCATGCGCCTATCGGGAGAGACAACTGCTATCGGTCTAGGAAAAACCTGCAAAGCCAACTCATGCTTAGATGCAAAAGGTCTTGAGATGAAACAATGCGATGCACCAGTGTCAAAAAGAACTTTAGCTGGAATATCGTTAACAGGAAGGTTACCCATGATGACATCTGACGAGTCCTCTGCCTGAGCTGCATTCATCAAATTGACCTTGGCATTCTTGGGGTTATGCTTGACCACAGCTGTACTTGCCGATCTCACAGGAGGAGGAGGGAGACGCCTCTGATTGAAGCATTTGTTGGCATAGTGACCCTTCTGTTGGCACTTGTTGCACGTGACCTCTGAAAGCGGACGGTGATACGGAGCACTCGATCTTGGAGCTTGAGATGAAGTCTTGTTCTGAAAGCCAGGGTTGGGTGGGTGGGAAGATCCACTGCCACCTTTGCTCTTCTGCTGATAAGGCTGATGGAACGGAGGAGGAGGAAGCCAATACTTCTGCTGCTTAGCCACTTGAGTTGAGGAAGAAGGAGTAGCATCTCTGACTCGCTTCTTGGAAGCATCGCACTTCAGTTGAGCAGTCTCTTGCTTCAATGCCATGTTGTAAAACTCATCGTACCTCCTGGGCTCAAAGAGGACAAGAGCTAGCTGGATTTCTTCTCTAAGACCACCCCTGAACTGGTATATCATGCTCTTCTCGTCAGGGACGTCCTGCTTAGCAAAACGGGCGAGCTTCTAAAACATCTTGTTGTACTCATAGACAGACATAGACCCTTGCTTCAGGTTGCGGAATTCCTCACGCTTGCTTTCAACCACGCTCTGAGGAATATGATGAGCTTTGAAGTCTTGAAGGAATTCATCCCAAGTAATCACACGGCCTCCTCTGGAATCTTTGTACTGCTGAAACCATTCTGCAGCTTGGTCTTTGAGTTGGAAGGAAGCGAACTTGACAAAGTCCTCAGGCCTGACGTTACTGCACTCAAAATGCTTGTATAAGTCCACGAGCCAATCATCAGTGTCAGTTGCCTCAACGCAATTGCTGAAGGTCTTTGGCTGGTTAGCAAGGAACTGGTTGAGTGTAGCAAAGTGATTCTGATTGTTGCCCTGGTTCCCTTGGTTGCGCTCTTGAAGAAGTTGCATGATCAGCTGCGTGTTTGCATTGGTAGCGGCCATCACAGCTTGCCATGCCTCCGGAGGTGGAGGTGGTGGTGGCGGATCAGGATTCGGAGTCGTGCGTGTTGGAGGAGCCATCCTGAAGAGGTTGACATCCATTAGCACGTTGATAGACAAATATTGAAGCTGAATCAAACGGGTTGAAATTGCAACATATAGTCTTCACATCCGAACAAAATGACGAATGCATTCCAGTTGAAATGGTCACATATCCATAAATTGAGAAGCCACTTAGAATTTAGGTAGAAGAAAAACAACAACAAGGTACGGAACAAGAACGAATACTCGGTAAGGATCACCCAATCTCAAACCAAATATCCGTGGAAGAAGAACTAGAGCTACAAGAACTCCCACCTATGAAACTCCCGAACCTTTCCGGTTATGCAATCAGGTGTTGGGGATACAGGGGAAGCATAATATCTCACCCAAATCTAGCAAATCCTACATCCAGTTGTATCCATCCTTCAACACATAACCGAGAAAACTTCGGAAATCGTCTACCTCAACCTTCGAAAAGCATCTATTATACAAGTTATGGCAATACTCCCGAACTCCCGCCCCAGTACTGGGTGGCATCGAGGTTATCTCACCAACAACTGCATAAAAGAGATTTTCGATGTCGGCGAAACTAAACTCAGGTATTCCAGAACTGCAACGATAAAATTGTGACGACAACACCTCGGAGCTCAACTCCCTGGGACACTGCCACAACCCCTAAATGACAGGAGGCACCAAGAACAATGTTCTCGTCACAAATCGATCGGAACGATTCCAAGATACCCGCGTGATCCTAAAAAAAATTTAGTGAAATTTGAGAAGAGAAGAGTCAAAACTCTACATCAGGATGCCTTACCAGAGCGATGAAGGGACTGGGGAGTAAAAAGAATTCCTAAACTCTCCGATATATAATTCCTAAATGACTCAAAACATTTTTCTAGACTCAACAACGTCAGCTAATTCGATCAAGCAGGGGGGGCTCCTAAGGTCGGGGAAGGCTCTGATTACCAACTTGTAACACCCTCGATGCGGCTATATCTCCTACGTGTCGAAGCACGACTTAGAGGCATAACCGCATTGAAAGGAATGTCGCAGGTAAGGTAATCTTCACAACAACCCATGTAAATAGATAATAGGGGAAAAGGTACATAGTTGGCTTACACTCGCCATGTCACACAAAGTACATGAATAACATTACAATCATCCAATACACTCATGGTCCGACTATGGTACCAAAATAAAAGATCAACCCAACATGCAACACGGTCCCGATCGCCCCAACTGGGCACCACTAGTGATCATCAGGGAAAGACACATAGTAAGGGCGTGAGTCTTCATCGAACTCCCACTTGAGCTCAAGCGCATCATCTAGAACGGAATCATCGGTCCCTGCATCTAGTTTAGAAGTAATCTGTGAGCCACGGGGACTCAGCAATCTCGCACCCTCGCGATCAAGACTATTTAAGCTTATAGGTAAGGCAAGGTAATATGTGGAGCTGCAGCAAGCGACTAGCATATATGGTGGCTAACCTGTTCGCAAAAGAGAGCGAGAAGAGAAGGCAAAGCACGAACGAAGAAATATAGAACAACCTACGTCCAGCATTACTCCAACACCGTGTTCACTTCCCGGACTCCGCCGAGAAGAGACCATCACGGTTACACACGCAGTTGATTCATTTTAATTAAGTTAAGGTTCATGTTATCTACAACCGGATATTAACAAATTCCCATCTGCCCATAACCGCGGGCACGGCTTTCAAAAGTTCAAAACCCTGTAGGGGAGTCCCAACTTAGCCAATCACAAGCTCTCACGGTCAACGAAGGATAAACCTTCTCCTGAGACATTCCGATCAGACTCGGCATCCCGGTTCTACAAGACATCCTCGACAAGGGTAAAACTAAACCAGCAACACCTCCCGAATGTGCCGACAAATCCCGATAGGAGATGCACATATCTCGTTCTCAGGGCACACCAGATTGTCCAAGGTACGGGTAGGCCAGCCCAGAGTTACCCCTGGTGGCCACCGGCAGCTGACAAGTTGGACCAACACTCAGAGGAGCACTGGCCCGGGGGTTTAAATAAAGATGACCCCTGAGTCCGCGGAACCCAAGGGAAAAAGAGGCTAGGAGGCAAATGGTAAAACCAAAGTTGGGCATTGCTGGAAGAGTTTTATTCAAGGCGAACTGTCAAGGGGTTCCCATTATCACCCAACCGCGTAAGGAACGCAAAATCCGGGAACATAACACCAATATGATGGAAACTAGGGCGGCAAGAGTGGAACAAAACACTAGGCAAAAGGCCGAGCCTTCCACCCTTTACTAAGTATATAGATGCATTAAGATAACAGGATAATATAGTGATATCCCAACAAATAAACAATGTTCCAACAAGGAACGATCTCCAAACTTCACCTGCAACTAGCAACGCTATAAGAGGGGCTAAGCAAAGCGGTAACATAGCCAATCAACGGTTTGCTAGGACATGGTGGGTTAGAGGTTTGACATGGCAATTTGGAAGGCATGATAAGCAAGTGGTAGGCATCGTAGCAGAGGCATAGCAAAACAGAGAGCATCTAGCAAGCAAAGATAGAAGTGATTTCGAGGGTATGATCATCTTGCCTGCAAAGTTGTCAGAGCTGACTTGGTCCTTGTAAGCAAACTCAACGGGCTCCTCGTTAGCGAACTCGTCTCCCGGCTCTACCCAAACAAAACAAACAAGCAAAAGGAACATAATCAACCACGTGCAAAGATCGAACAACATGATGCAAACATGGTATGCTATGCGGAATGCAATATGTGATGCAGATGCAATATTTGACAAGGAATGATTGAACCTTGCCTCAACTTGGAAATCCAAGAGTGCCACTGGAAAGGTGAGGTGATTGCGGTTGAAATAGATATAAAGAACACCGGAAACGGATGCACGGTTTGGAAATGGCAAGCAAAACAAATATGGCACCGGTCTGCGATAAACAGCAAGTAGCCATCTAAATGCATCAAGATAAATATGATACAACACTCAAGCATGACAACAAAATACATGGAAGGGATCCACTCATGATGCTTGACAAAAGATGAACACTGAGCTACAGCCAGTTCATCTATTAACAGGTTCAAACAAGCATGGCAAAAATGCAAACGATAATAGGTTCCAGACTTAGTGAAATTAACACAAGTCTGGAATTTAACATCATGTAGCACACTTTGGAGCATGAAAAATATATGCTACAGGAACTTAACATGGCAAATCAAGGCATGGCATGAAGCTACTCAAAGCACTTAACAAAAGTCCCTTAGTGACCTTGAGCCAAAAGGGATCGGAAAAAACAATTGTAAGCATGTGAACATGGCAAAAACATAATCAGATTACAGACTTAGTGAAAAACTGGAGCATGCAAATATGTTAACGAGTAGGCATGTTCACGAGCTCGATGCACTCGCTACAGAGCATGGCATGACCAACTAAGCATACACCCATCAATAATACATATTATAGAAGCTATACATGGCAAGAACAACAACATATCATGCACGGATCAACAACAACATCCTCGGCAAAATCGCTAACAAGTAAACAATCTGCCAGGATTCACGAAATAGCAAAAGTAGAGCTCGATTGACTAAAGCTAGGCTGCTCCATAATTGCAAACAAAGGCATGGATGCATAGAGCACCACAAAATTAACAAATCATCCTTACTGATCATCCTCAAAAGAGGCACGGATCACTAGGAAACAACATGAACATATGGCATATTGACAAAAACAGATCAAGGACTTAAGAGAAATTCCAAGTCCCTGAAATCAGCATTAACGAATGCACTACTTTGCAAGCTTGTGCTAGTCATCACACACATCACAAAATACATGGTAAGCACCTCTGTAAAGATGGCATGGCATATAACAAAACACATGTAGAGCTCAGGAGCATATCATGCACACATTAAACATGGAAAAAATGACAAATAGCTATTTGATGCAGCAGATCTGACAATTATCTCAAATAGCTCTCTTCCAACAGCATTTCGGGCACCAAGATGAGCTCAAATGAAAATGATGCAATGAGATGAAATGATTTACTCTCTGAGACGAACATTTTGATATGCTACACGCTCAAATCGGATCTACGGATGCAAAGTTACAATGTGAGGAACAATGCAAAAAACTATGCAGACTTAGGGAAAAATCGAGGTCAACCCCTAGGGTTACTGTAGCACCGGATCTCGATCCACGATGTACGGACACCGAGGATCGACGGGGAGCTCGCCGGAGTTCGTTGCCGGACTTGGCGAGGCACGCCGGCCGGAGGAGGGATTGCCGGAGTGGAGGAGGCCGGCTGGGGCGAGGAGATGAGGAGGCGGACGACGGAGTGGCGACGGCGGAGCGGCGAGGGGCGGCGCGGCCGCGGTGGTGAGGTGGAACGGGGCGGAGCGACCCGGGCCGGCGATGGCGCGCGGCGGCGCCGGCGTGAGGTTCGGGCGGCGCGGCGACGGGTCAGTGAGGAGGCGAGGCGGTGGGGACGAACGGCAGCGCGGGCTCTCGGGGGCCCTCCCTGGGCCGAGTGGGCCGGCGGCGGGGGAGACCCGGCGGCGACACGTGGCGGCGTGTGGCTGGCTGGCGCGGTGGGCGGACGCGTCCGGTTGTGGCCGGACGTGTCCGATGGCGGCGGAGATGATTTCTAGGGTTTGGGGAAAGAGGAGATCCGGGAATTTCGGGAGAGGGACTATATATAGGCATAGAGGGAGCTAGGAGAGTCCAAATGAGGTGCGGTTTTCGGCCACACGATCGTGATCGAACGCTCTAGATGATGGAGAGGGTTTTGGTGGGTTTTGGGCCAAATTGGAAGGATGTTGGGCTGCAACACACATGAGGCCTTCTCGGTCCCTCGGTTAACCGTTGGAGTATCAAACGAAGTCCAAATGGTACAAAACTTGACAGGCGGTCTACCGGTAGTAAACCAAGGCCGCATGACAAGTCTCGGTCCAATCCAGAAATGTTTAACCCCCACACACGAAAAGAGGTAGAAAGGACCACCGAAGGAGATAGGAGCGCCGGAATGCAAAACAGACAACGGGGAAAATGCTCGGATGCATGAGACGAACACGTATGCAAATGCAATGCACATGAAGACATGATATGAGATGCATGACAACGGCAACAACACACGGAGACAAAAACCCGAACCCGAGGAAACTAAAATAACTTAGCGCCGGAAACGGCAAGAGTTGAGATACATATAAGGTAAATTACATCCGGGGTGTTACAATACGGTTCACTCGGGTGAACTGTTTGTGATGAGGAGGAACAATAGAAACGGGCGGCTAGATAAAGGTGTGTGCGATTGAGGGCATATGCTTCATAAGGATTAACTGTTTGCGATTAGGCAATAGAATAGAAACGGGTCAACCAAATCAAAGTGTCTATGATTGATGGCACACACTTCATATGGATGAATTGTTAACGATTAGCCACAACAAATTGAAACAGTTAGATAGATCAACGTGTGTGCACTAGACGGGCACACACATTGTAATTAAAAGAAGCGTGCGCGATGGTAATAGCGATCGCGCACGGTTGTTGGAACAAGACATGTGCTGACATTGCCTATTGCGGTGCACCCTATGGTGCAAATGCCACGTACACGGCCGAGAAGGCGTACGTGCCCACGTTACGCCTTCCAGGAATAGTGTCGCACTTATAACCGTCAGTAAATTTTGAGTCTGTGTCCCATCACATTCTAAATTGCAAACATGTTCACACCGATCAAAATCTAAACGGTTTCCCACTTAGGAGTGTATTAGTACTCGGTTATAAATACTACTACTCCAAGATGACTGCACATTCCTCCTCAACTCCTCATCCACAAAAACAAACAAGTCATTCATCATCGTTCCCTTGCGTTAGACATGGCCAGTGTGAGTTCTGGGTCAAGAGATTGCCACCAGGCAAATGCGAGCATGGAAGTGGAAGCACGAGAGATGTCTCGCCTCACTGCGAATGCGGACGGCATGTCCCGGCACACGGTTGTAGCAGCACAGAGGTCCCGCTGCGCCGCCGAAGCAGCACGGAGGTCCCGTCGTGCCATCGATGCAACAGACTAGTCCGGCCGCGCCGCGGAAGCAGAAGAGATGTCCCGCTGTGCCGCGAATGCAGCAGAGATGTCCTCCCGCATCGCGGCGGTCTAGGAAAATGTCTCGTGGGCAGGCGAGGACTCTTACAGGCGCATGCATGCGATCGTCCATAGCCAGATGGATCAGATCTCCAGCTGGGCGAGGTTGCAGGACGACATGAAGGCTTCTTTTGAACAGGCTACCGGCGTCATCCGGCAACTAAATGAGAGCAATGCGAAGCTCCGGGCTGAGCGCGACCTAGTGAGGGCGAAGATCATCAGAAGTGTGGAGCGGCAGGAGAAGACCACTGCCTTATTGAAGAGGACCAGTGTCATCGTCGAGAAACTTATGGACAAGAATGCCATGTTGTGCATCGAGCGCAGAAGGATGCTGGAGGAATCCATGGATGCTCTCAAGCAGCATCTTGAGGACAAGAAAGAGCTCATCGCCGCTCTCCAAGGAGACTAGTTCCCGTGGCCTGCAGCAACGCATCAAGAAAGTAGAGAGCAGCAAGCCAGATCATTGTCTTCCTTCTTCTTTTGCCCTTGTGTATTTCGAGCGTTGCCGCATGTGGCTTTTTTTAATTATGTTCCTTTTTTGCGGGGATTTTAATTTTGTTCCTAAATATGTAAAACAATTATTATCCACTGTCATCGTCCTTATCTTCATCATGCTTGTTATAAGTCACAGTCGATGCTATATAGCTCCGTCGGATCTTACATCAAGATCCATGCAAAACTTTCTTTTTAGATTTTCATTTTTCTCTCTTAAATCTTGGTCCAGTGAGACATATAGCCACGCCATAGAACAAGGGCTCGGGCGCCATTAATGGAGACGTCGGGAGGGAGGTGCGCGGCGGGTAGAGGTCAAAGGGCTCTCCTCCCGATGAGCACGTGCAGGGGTCTGATTGCACGCCTCCCGTACTCAAATAGCTATCCCACACGGCACCTCCTAGCCAATAAAAAAAGGGACGTGTGGCAGCACGTAACTGGTAAGTAGAACGCCCACGGTTTCAATAATACTTGTGTTTCCGATTTCTAACATGACAGCACTTGTTCCAAAATGACTTTTTTTATTGTTAATGTGTGCGCCTTCGCAAATCGGACAGAAAAATTACCACAACATGTTGGTACCATGTCATGACACCATGCCAAGTCCCATGATTTTCAGGCGTGTTTTGGATTTATAGGAATTAAAAAACAAGGTTTCTCAATCTTTCCGACCGAGCCACGATGCCCAGATGTTTGAATTTCATTCCCATTTCTTGCATGGGACCTAGAAATTCACCCAAGGACACACATGTGATTTTTCAACCAACTTTGGTGCACTAGAGCATGTGCTTGTAGTTCAAATTTGTATTATGCACATTAAATTCCCAGAAACTTAATTAATGTATAAAAAAGGACAAACGAACCCGGAATAATTCCAAAATTTAGCATGATACTTCTATTTGGTCTAATTTTCCTATGTAAAAAGTTAAGGCGGGAGAAGGCAGTGTACGTATGTCGTTTCGCACATGGAGGTGACACGTTCCCTCTTGGAACCATGAGCCTTCTTGAGGGAAGCTCTGATTTGCAAGAAGCTTACACCAAAGCTTGTCCCAATTCGGCCAAAAAATTACCACAACATGTTGGTGCCACGTCATGACACCATGCCAAGTTCATGATTTTCACACGTGTTTTGGATTTACACGAATTAAAAAACCAGGTTTCTCAATCTTTTCGGCCGAGCCACAACGCCTAGATGTTTGAATTTTATTCCAGATTGTTTCATGGGACCTAGAAATTCACCCAAGGATACACATGTGATTTTTCAACAAACTTTGGTGCACTAGAGCATGTGCTTGTAGTTCAAATTTGAATTATGCACATTAAATGCCCAGAAACTCAATTAATGTATAAAAAAGGCCAAACGAACCTGGAATAATTCCAAAATTTAGCACGATACTTCTATTTGGTCTAATCTGCCTGTGTAAAAAAATTGAGGCGGGAGAAGGCAGTGTACGTATGTCGTTTCGCACACGGAGGTGACACGTTCCCTCTCGAAACCACGAGCCTTCTTGAGGGAAGCTCCGGTTTGCAAGAAGCTTACACCAAAGCTTGTCCCAATTCGGTCAAAAAAATTACCGCAGCATGTTGGTGCCATGTCATGACACCATGCCAAGTTTCATGATTTTCAGGCGTGTTTTGGCTTTACAGGAATTAAAAAACCAAGTTTCTCAATCTTTCCGGCCAAGCCACGATGCCCAGATATTTGAATTTCATTCTCATTTCTTGCATGGGACCTATAAATTCACCCAAAGACACACATGTGATTTTTCAACAAACTTTGGTGCACTAGAGCATGTGCTTGTAGTTCAAATTTGAATTATGCATATTAAATGCCTAGAAACTCAATTAATGCATAAAAATGCCAAACGAACCCGGAATAATTCCAAATTTAAACACAACACTCATGTACTAGTTGCATGTTCACTGTACGTAAATGTTCTAGCAATTCAAACACCATCCTTTCCCTCTATAACACCATTTTGTCTTTCAAAACATAATGAAAAAAATCAGGTATACCACAAACAGTTTACTAGAAAGAATCGTGTGGGATGTGATATAAAATATCTTGGCGCACCCCTTGTCTGGCTTATGCAGGAAGCTTCGTCGTATACAGTCCATCGCCCCCGCTAGAACCACACGTGCGCGCCATTTTCTCGCGGCACTGAGCAATTTTTTTTGCCACGGTGGCAATATCTATCTCCCCGCCCCCTCCCTCCCACCAAAAGCCACATTTCCATTGTTCCTCCTTGCTTTCCAAGTTCAAACCTTCACTGCTGCTTACTGGCAGCTCAGCCTCCTCGCCGGCGACCCTTCTTCTTGCAGCACCGCCTCCTCGTTGGCGACCCTTCTTCTTGCAGCGCCACCTCCTCGCCGGTGACCCTTCTTCTTGCTGTGCGGCCTCGTCGATATGGTCAGGTAATCCACACCCCACCCACACCATTCTCCTCCTTTCCCGTCCCACATGCCCCAACCGAAATCACTATCCCCCTCCTCCAATTAAGCGCCGCCCATAGCCATTTTGCACGCAGTATAATGTGGAGCTCAGTAGCATGCGGCCGCACGCGCGCACGAGGTCGCTTTGGCTGCCATGCGTGCCGAGCGCCAGATCTTGGAGGAGCACCTCGTCTTCGAGGCCACCGTCGACACCGCCACGCAGTTGTCTACTTTAAAATATAGTTTGTGTTGTTTTCTCGAGGCCACCGCCAGTGCCTTCTAGTGATTTGTCCTCTGTAATATTAATACGCAATCCGATGTTCAGTTAATAGTTTGGTCCTCTGAAATGTAATGTTTAGTTAACACTTTGGTCCAACAATTGCTACATTTCGTAGTACTGTTCTCAAGCATTCTTTGTTTTTTAACTGTCTTATCTTCTAGTGCATTTTTCTATTCTGCAATGTCGTGCTCAATTAACTATTTTGGTTCATTTGGTGTGATGTCCATTTAACTATTTGGTTCAGTTCTGCAATTTGATTTTCATTTGCTGTGGGTACAATTTTGTATTGTTATGCATGTGACACCAATCGAATTTAGCTGTACTCAATACATTTTCTACTGATAGTATGGTGTGATGGCATGGCTTATTAGGGATGATAGACTACTCATATCAATAAGGAATTCCTTCTTTTCCGGGAGCCCATTCGGACAGAACTCCAAAGTTAAGCGTGCTCATCTTGGAGTAGTGTCAGGATGGGTGACCGACCGGGAAGTTGCTCCCGGGTGCACATGAGTAAGGACAAAGTGCGCAGAAAAGACTAGTATTGATCTGTGGGGCCAGTCTAGATCCCGCCAGGAATAACGACCACCGGCGGGTGTGTCCGGGGCGTTACAAGTTGGTATCAGAGCCGACCCTCGCGGTTACACAGATGGTTGCGTACAGGTGCGTGGTCGTGTTGTTCATGACGTTTGTGACCCATCGTGGCACACGGCATGGCACATGTACTGGACTGGAAGCACAGACGTGTGTGTCAAGAGGGAACGTTCCTGTGGCCCGACGAGGATGTCTGTTCCTCTGAGTGGGGGTGTATGTGATGGCCTGGCTTATTAGGGATGATAGACTACTCATATCAATAAGGAATTCCTTCTTTTCCGGGAGCCCGTTCAGACAGAACTCCAAAGTTAAGCGTGCTTAGCTTGGAGTAGTGTCAGGATGGGTGACCGACCGGGAAGTTGCTCCCGGGTGCGCATGAGTGAGAAAAAGGTGCGCAGAAAAGACTAGTATTGATCTGTGGGGCCAGTCTAGATCCCTCCAGGAGTAACGACCACCGGTGGGTGTGTCCGGGGCGTTACATATGGCAACTCTCAGTTAACCTGATCAAGATCTTCCTTATGTGTGTTGCGGGGAAACAATGGGAGACACTGTGGTTTACCATCGAGGTTTGTTCAAGCATGGTCCTTTGGCTAATAGCACATTATTGTGCGGTTGCAGGAATCATTCTAATATTTAGGTTTCTTACAATTTGGTCTTGCACATGTAGGTCCCGCTGTCAAAGGCTTAGACCCACTGTTCGACCCATTTTCCATACGAGGAAATGAGATGTCCATGAATATCAGTCAAGTCAAGAAACTCAGAAAGATTGTTAGTAGGATGAAGAAACTTGCACCGAATAACAGCAAGATCTTTGTTTGCACAATGAAGAAGACATCAGTCAACTACAAGATGGTACTAACTCTTTTACCTTGTTTTTACCCCTTGCGCCATTTCAAAATTTATAACAGCGATTTATGCATATCCTTGTTTTCAGTACTTTTCAAAGCAGTTCACCGACGATTACCTCTCAAACCATCTACATGGTCAAGAGGCGAGGAAGGTATTCATTCAACACCCACGGTACAATATTGAAGTCTTGCTGAAGAGGACGAAACTTGAGCGGGCAATTATCCATAGCCACTAGCCTAAAGTTGCAAGGACATTAAACATCACTGAAGGCTCAATATTTGCCTTCCGCTTCTGTAGTTTCCCAAATGAGATTCATTTGTCTATTTACCGTGTATAATGCTAGTTTCCAAAGGTTTTTGATGTTGCATGTGAAACTTGGTGCTATTGTGTAATGGCGTAACTGAGTGCCGAAGCTATCTGATGTAATTCGATTATGAAATCATGGTTGCTTTTATACAGATATGAAATATCTGGTGTATTTTATAAAAAATATCAATTTGATTAGTACATGGATTATCAATAATAGGCTAATTACCCTGCTTATTAGGGTCTTCTATAGCAGACGGTTACTCAAACAGCACCATGGGCGATGAACTAAAACAACCCGCACAGTTTCTAGAAAGTAGGCGTGTTCGATCAACTAACAATCACACACGACTCCCAGCAGCGAACTGTTTGCGGTAGGCCACCTTGCACAAATGTTTCCACACAAAGAACTGTGTGTGATATACATACGAACGGAAATGATTTTCTGGGATTCACCATGTGGGATGTACATACAAACGGAAATAATTAGGTTTTGATGCCCTGCAAGATCGCACACGAGCTCATTTTGTGTGCCAGGAGGGCCTATCCCCGATGATTTCTGGGTCATGTGGGAAGGACCCCCCGTATAGCCCACACTCACTTGGCGACGGTTCCAAATGCCATCGTGGAAAGGGGTTAAAACCCGTTTGTATAGCACGTCGCTATACCAGTGAGCTAATTATGCCATTTTTTACATAAGTAAGCTGAGAGTATGTCATTATTGAGCAAACCTAGGTAACTAAGCATATTAGAGATAACTTAGCATATTAGAGCTAACTTAGGTCATTTAGGAGGAAATAAAGCTAAGTATAGATCATTTTGGAGCCAAGTAAGCTAATTATGTCATTTTGGAGGAAGATAAGCTAAGTCTAGGTCTTTATGCATTTCATAACCAAAACACTAGAGAAAACTTACTGTCATCACGGAGGTGAAGCACCGCCGTGGCTCGTGCCAGTACCACCACCTGGAGAAGGATCGTGTGATGCTTGTCTAGAGGCACGCTGCACCAAAGATCATTTGCAATGTCTCGTTAGCATGACGACACTCAAATGTTAATACTAGTAACTAATGACCATTCAAATTAAACACACTATGGTCCCCGGAGCAATCTCTGGCATCGGCGGAGGGGTCTGACCAGCCTTCTGGCACACAGACTGCACATTTGGTTTTCACGGGTCAGTCATACTAGTTAGTAATGAAACAAACATTATGTGCATGATTTGGCTAATATGCAGAAGAAACTTACCACGAGGAGCTCGTACATGGCCCAGTTCTGCATGTCATTCCATGCCCTCTCCTCCTCCATCAACCTTGCAATCTTCTCCTCCAACTCCAGCTCCCTCTCCGCCAGAAGCACCTGGGTTCTATCTCTCTCAGTCTGAAGAGCATCCTGCAACACCACTCCTTGTTAGCATTGTAATCATCGATGGCTGCACACACAATGTAATGCTTGAAAGAAATCTGAGTCCGTATAACTAACCTGGAAGGTGAGCTCGATTGGCCGTGGACGAGGCCTTATCTCAAGATCTGAGCTCGTTTGGCACGCCTTGATCTTATGGAGAGTGCGAGGACAACAGATAAGTCCATCTCCAATGGCTATCGAGCCATGGGACCTCCCGCCACCAGATATCATCACCAGCTCCGGATCAAAGGCCCGCTCGGGTTAAAGTCCCCCCTTTCATCACCTTCCCCTCATCTCTGTACTTCACGAGCTTGTTGTGGAAGGAGATGTTGGTGAAGTTCTCTAGATGATCGAGCTCAGACGTAGAGGATGCCTTGGCCTTCTTGAACAGGGCAGTATGGGCCATGGCATAGAGGTCGAACACCTCTGGCACCGGTGCCATATTGTATCCCGCCTAAAAGAGAGGAACATAGTATTAGTAATTAAAGGGCTCAAGCTAGCATGACAGAATGAATTGCATGAATCATGAAGCAAACCACATACCAAGTTCCTCCCGTGTTGATATAAGTTGGCGATGCCTTGATGGTGTGGCACACCTCTCATTTGGGCACGCTTATCCTTGGCACCTTTGTGGATGGCTCGCCATGCGTCTGAGCACCACTTATCCACCAACGCCTCCCAACAATCCATCTTATCAGCACACCATCTCGGGGGCACCTAAGTCAGTAAAGAGAAACTTGAGCGCTACGCCTACGAATCAAATCAACGAAACTAAGAACAAGGCCTTAATAATATAGGAAATTACCTTCATGTACTACTGCACGATGCTGCTAACGCGACACTACGATCAGAGACCCTTCACCAAAACCGTGTGCGATGCAATAATCACAAACGGTGGTGTAAAAAACCATCAAAAAGGTGCAAAACGTTTGCGATGACGGATGCATCAAACACGGTTCAGATTTTGGTTGCGTGTGCGATGCAAGGCATACGGTTTAGTTCAATGAACTATTTGCGATGGGGAAGAAGAACGGAAACGGGCAGCCAGATGAAGGCGTGTGCGATATACAACATATAGTTCACTCGAATTAACTATTTGTTATGAGGCGGAACAACAGAAATGGGCAGCTACATAAAGGTGTGTGCGATTGAGGGCATACGCTTCAAAAGGATTAACTATTTGCGATTAGGCAGCAGAACAGAAACGGTCAGCCAGATCAAAGTGTCTGTGATAGATCGCATACACTTCACATGGATGAACTGTTTGTGATTAGCCACAACAAATAGAAACAGTTAGACAGATCAATGTGTGTGCGCTAGACGGGCACACATTCTAATTAAAAGAAGCGTGTGTGATGGTAATAACGAGCGCGCACGGTTCTCAGAACAAGACGTGTGCTAACATTGCCTATTGCGGTGCACCCTATGGTGCTAACGCCATGTACGCGGCCAAGAAAGTGTGCCCATGTTACGCTGTCCGGGAATAGTGTCGCACTTAGAAATTATAGAACCGTCAATAAATTTTGAGTCTGCGTCCTGTCACATTCCAAATTGCAAACCTATTCACACCGATCAAAACCTAAATGACTTCCCACTTAGGAGCGTATTAGTACTCGGTTATAAATACTACTACTCAAAGATGACTACACATTCCTCCTCAACTCCTCATCCACAAAAACAAACAAGTCATTCATCATCATTCCCTTGCGTGTGACATGGCCAGCGTGACTTCTGAGTCGAGAGATTGCCACCAGGGAGAGGCGAGCATGGAAGCGGAATCACCAGTAATGTCCCGGCTCGCCGTGAAAGCAGCCAACATGTCCCGCCGCACGGCCGTAGAAGCATAGAGGTCCCACCTCGCCGCCGAAGCAGCACGGAGGTGCCGTCGATGCAGCAGACTGGTGCGGCCGCGCTGTGGAAGCAGCAGAGATGTCCTCCCGCGCCGCGGCAGCCTGGGAGAATGTCTCGTAGGCAGGCGAGGACTCTTACAGGCGCATGCATGCGATCGTCCATAGCCAGATAGATCAGATCTCCAGCTGGGCGAGGTTGCAGGACGACATGAAAGCCTCATTTGAACAGGCTACCAGCAACTAAGGGAGAGCAATGCGAAGCTCTAGGCCGAGCGCGACCTGCTGAGGGCGAAGATCATCGAAAGTGCGGAGCAGCAGGAGGAGACCAATGCCTTGTTGAAGAGGACCAGTGTCATCATCGAGAAACTTATGGGCGAGAATGTCGTGCTGCGCATGAAGCACAGAAGGCTAGTGGAGGAATCTGTGGATGCTCTCAACCAGCATATTGAGGACAGGAAAGAGCTCATCGCCATTCGCCAAGGAGACTAGTTCCCGTGGCCTGCAGCAACGCATAAAGAAAATAGAGATCAGCAAGCCAGATCGTTGTCTTCCTTCTTCTTTTGCCCTTGTGTATTTCGAGTGTTGCCGCATGTGGCTTTTTTAATTATGTTCCTAAATATGTAAGACAATTATTATCCATTATCATTGTCCTTATATTCATCATGCTTGCTATAAGTCACAGCTGATGCTATATAGGTCTGTCGGATCTGACATCAAGATCCATACAAAACTTTCTTTTCAGATTTTCATTTTTCTCTCTTCAATCTCAGTCTAGTGAGACATAGCCACGCCGTGAAACAGCGGCTCGGGTGCCATTAATGGAGACGTTGGGAGGGAGGTGCACGGCGGATAGAGGTCAAAGGGCTCTCCTCCCGATGAGCATGCGTAGTGGTCTTATCGCACGCCTCCCGTACTCAAATAGCTACCCCGCACGACACCTCCTAGCCAATAAAAAAAGGGGACACATGGTGGCACGTAATTGGTAAGTAGAACACCCACGGTTTCAATAATAGTTGTGTTTCCGACTTGTAACGTGACAACACTTTTTCCAAAATGACTTTGTTGATTGTTAATGTGTGCACCTTCGCAAATCATACAGAAAAATTACCATGGCATGTTGGTGCCTGATGGCAGCTAGAACTACGTTGGCATTACCCCGGAGAGGGAGGGATGATGTAGCACAACAACAGTAGAGTATTTCCTTCAGTTACGAAACCAAGGTATCGAACCAGTAGGAGAACCAAGCAACAAAACGTAAATAGCCCCTGCACACAAATAACAACACCTTGCAACCCGACGAGTTAAAGGGGTTGTCAATCCCTTTCGGGTAACGGTGCCAGAAATTGGCGTGTGACAGGAGAAAGTTGTAAATATTGATAGATCGAACGCCAAATAAAATAAATTGCAGCAAGGTATTTTTGGATTTTTGGTTTAATAGATCTGAAAATAAAAGCAAGGAAAAAGTAGGTCATAAAGGCAAATATATGAGAAATAAGACCCGGGGGCCGTAGGTTTCACTAGTGGCTTCTCTCGAGGAAAATAGCGAAGGTGGGTAAACAAATTACTGTTGGGCAATTGATAGAACATCAAATCATTATGACAATATCCAGGCAATGATCATTACATAGGCATCACGTCCAAGATTACTAGACCGACTCCTGCCTGCATCTACTACTATTACTCTACACATCGACTGCTATCCAGCATGCATCTAGTGTATTAAGTTCATGGGAAAACGGAGTAATGCAACAAGAACGATGATATGATGTAGACAAGATCCGTTTATCTATATGGCGGTAGATATAGATCTTATCTTTTTATCCTTATTAGTAGCAACGATACATACATGTCGGTTCCCTTTCTATCACTGGGATCAAGCACCGTAAGATCGAACCCACTACCGGGCACCTCTCCCCATTGCAAGATAAATAGATCAAGTTGGCCAGACAAACCCCTAATATCGGAGAAGAAATACGAGGCTATAAGAATTCATGCATAAAAGAGATCAAAGAAACTCAAATACTTTCATGGATATAAAAACATAGATCTGATCATAAACTCGAAGTTCATTGATCCCAACAAACACACCGCAAAAGAGTTACATCATATGGACCTCCAAGAGATCATTGTATTGAGAATCAAGAGGGAGAGATGAAGCCATCTAGCTACTAACTACGGACCCGAAGGTCTACGAAGAACTACTCATGCATCATCGGAGAGGCACCAATGGAAGTGGTGAACCCCGCCATGATGGTGTTTAGATTGAATCTGGTGTTTCTGGACTCTGCGGCGGCTGGATGAATATTTCGTCGACTCCCCTAGGGTTTTGGGAATATTTGGGTATTTATAGGGCAAAGAGGCGGTCCAAGGGGCACCCGAGGTGGGCACAACCCACATGGGCGTGCCAGGGCCTCCTAGCGCGCCCTGGTGGGTTGTGCCCCCCTCGGGGCACCCCCCCCCCCAGGTGCAACCAGGGCCCATCTTCTTCTTTTTGGCCCATAAAAAATCATCGTAAAGTTTCGTGCCATTTGGACTCCGTTTGATATTGATTTCTTGCGATGTAAAAACATGGAAAACAGGAACTAGCACTGGGCACTATGTCAATAGGTTAGTACCAAAAAATGATATAAAATGACTATAAAATGATTATAAAACATCCAAGATTGATAATAAAACAACATGGAACAATCAAAAATTATAGATACGTTGGAGACGTATCAACATCCCCAAGCTTAACTCCTACTCGTCCTCGAGTAGGTAAGTGATAAAAACAGAATTTTTGATGTGGAGTGTTGTTCATCAAGTCATATCATATTCTTTTCTTTATAGCATGGACATTTGGACATTTATGTGATTCAAAGCAGTAGTCTAGTTTTGACATAATAATTTAGATACTCAAGCATATCAACAAGCAACCATGTCTTTCAAAATATCAATGCTAAAATAAGTTATCCCTAACCCATCATTCTCAAACATTGATCCATTCATGAAACACACTCGAATATTAACTACACCCAATACTTGAGCACGATCATATTGCCTCCTAGTTGGTGCTTTTTATAAGAGAAGATGGAGACTCAAATTTCAAAATAAAATTTGCATAAAGTAAAAAAGAAAGACCCTTCACAGATGGAAGTAGGGATTTGTAGAGGTACCGGAGCTCAAAGCGAAAAAATTGAGATAGAAACATTTTGGGAGGTGTATACATCCCACCAACGAAAATGACTTAGAGTTCCGAACACTTTCCATGCTAGATATGCCATAGGCGGTTCCTAAATAGAAAATAAATTTATTCCTTTTTCCACCATAACTTTCACTTTCCATGGCTAACCGTATCCACAGGTGCCCTCCATACCAACACTTTCCAAGGAATTTATTATTTGACAACATAAAGTAAATTCATTTTTTTTGCATTTCGGGACTGGGAATCCCTAATACGTTTGCCTTACTCTCGTGCAATGACAAGTGAATAAACACTCATTGAGGGAGTCGTAGGTTAGGGGGTGTCCGGATGGCCGGACTATACCTTCGGCCGGACTCCTGGACTATGAAGATACGAGATTGAAGACTTCGTCCCATGTCCGGAAGGGACATTCCTTGGCGTGGAAGGAAAGCTTGGCGATACAGATATGTAGATCTCCTACCATTGTAACCGACTCTGTGTAACCCTAGCCCTCTCCGGTGTCTATATAAACCAAAGAGTTTTAGTCCATAGGACGAACAACAATCATACCATAGGCAAGCTTTTAGGGTTTAGCCTCTCTAATCTCGTGGTAGATCTACTCTTGTACTACGCATATCATCAATATTAATCAAGCACGACGTAGGGTTTTACCTCCATCAAGAGGGCCCGAACTTGGGTAAAACATCGTGTCCCCTGCCTCCTGTTACCATCCGACCTAGACGCACAGTTCGGGACCCCCTACCCGAGATCCGCCGGTTTTGACACCGACATTGGTGCTTTCATTGAGAGTTCCTCTGTGTCGTCACTTTTAGGCCCGATGGCTTCTCCGATCATCAATGGCGATGTGATCCAGGGTGAGACTTTTCTCCCCGGACAGATCTTCGTATTCGGCGGCTTTGCACTGCGGGCCAATTCGCTTGGTCATCTGGAGCAGATCGAAAGCTACGCCCCTAGCCATCAGGTCAGATTTGGAAGTTTGAACTACACGGCCGACATCCATGGAGACTTGATCTTCGATGGATTCGAGCCACAGCCGAGCGCGCCGCACTGTCAAGATGGGCATGATTTAGCTCTACCGCCGAACAGTGCCCTGGAGGCCGCACCTGTCTCCGCTCCGACCCCTAGCTCGGAGCCGATCACACCAACCGAGGATGGGTGGTTAGACACCGCCTCGGGGGCTACAATGTGGACGGCGATCGAGCCGAACACCAGCCCTATTCTCTGCGAAGCCCATGACTCCAAGGAGTCGGACTCCTCTCTAGACTCCAAGCCCTCCGCGCCCCGACCGATCGAACCCGATTGGGCGCCGATCATGGAGTTCACCGCCGCAGACATCTTTCAGCACTCGCCCTTCAGCGATATTCTGAATTCACTAAAGTCTCTCTCTTTGTCAGGAGAGCCCTGGCCGGACTATGGTCAGCAAGGTTGGGATGCGGATGATGAAGAAATTCAAAGCCCACCCACCACCCACTTCATAGCCTCTGTCGATGATTTAACCGACATGCTCGACTTTGACTCTGAAGACATCGACGGTATGGACGCCGATGTAGGAGACGATCAAGAACCAGCGCCTATAGGGCACTGGAAAGCCACCTCGTCATATGATATATACATGGTGGACACCCCAAAAGAAGGCAATGGCGATGGAACAGCGGAGGATGACCCGTCCAAGAAGCAGCCTAAGCGTCGGGGTCAGCGGCGCCGCTCTAAATCCCGCCAAAACAAAAATGGTGATTCCGGCACAGGGGATAATAACACCCCGTACAGTGCCGAAGACAACCACCTCCAGCAAGATTCAGCACAGGAGGATAGAGAAGCCAGCCCTCATGAGAGAGCGGCAGACAGAGAGGTCGAGGACGATAATTATATGCCTCCCTTTGAAGACGAGGCAAGCCTCGACGACGACGAATTTGTCATGCTGGAGAATCCTGTCGAACAAGAGCGTTTCAACGCAGGCTTATGGCCACGGCGAGCAGCCTCAAGAAAAAACAGCAACAACTTAGAGCTGATCAAGATTTGCTAGCTGACAGATGGACTGAAGTCCTTGCGGCCAAAGAGTATGAACTCGAACGCCCCTCCAAGAGCTACCCAAAGCGCAGGTTGCTACCCATATTAGAGGAGGAAGCACTTAAACATACATCACCAACGCATGATGCGGCCGACCGGCCACCCCATGGCCGCGACAGAGAGGCCTCTCGGCCCTCCACTCAAGCTGCACCCCGGCGCCGCTCAAAAACCACCAAGGCATGGGAAAATGCACCAGACCTGTGAGATATATTGGAGGACAAGGCAAGGCAAACAAGATCGATCTACGGATCATGTGGGCGCCCCATGGCACGAGACGGTACTCGTCACGCCGGATACAGTAAATCCGGTCGGGCCGAACACAGTAGACAAAGCTCGTTTGAGCTGCGTCGTGATGTAGCCCAATACAGAGGCGCCGCACACCCACTATGCTTCACAGATGAAGTAATGGATCATCAAATCCCCGAGGGTTTCAAACCCGTGAACATCGAATCATACGATGGCACAACAGATCCTGCGGTATGGAACGAGGACTATCTCCTTCATATCCACATGGCCCGCGGTGATGACCTACACGCCATCAAATACCTCCCACTCAAGCTTAAAGGACCAGCCCGGCATTGGCTTAACAGCTTGCCAGCAGAATCAATTGGTTGTTGGGAGGACCTGGAAGCCGCATTCCTCAACAATTTCTAGGGCACTTATGTGCGACCACCAGACGCCGATGACCTAAGCCACATAATTCGGCAGCCAGAGGAATCGGCCAGACAATTCTGGACACGGTTCCTAACCAAGAAAAATCAAATCATCGACTGTCCGGACGCAGAGGCCCTAGCAGCCTTCAAGCATAACATCTGCGACGAGTGGCTTGCACGGCACCTAGGACAGGAAAAGCCGAAATCTATGGCAGCCCTCACGACACTTATGACCCGCTTTTGCGCGGGAGAAGACAGCTGGCTAGCTCGCAGCAATAACATGACCAAGAGCCCTGGTAATTTGGATACCAAGGACAACAGTGGCAGGTCGCGTCGCAACAAGCAAAAGCGCCGCATTAACAGCGACAATGCTGAGGATACAGCAGTTAATGCCGGATTCATAGGCTCTAAACCCGGTCAGCGGAAAAAGGCATTCAAAAGAAATACTCCGGGCCCGTCCAGTTTGGACCGAATACTCGACCGCTCATGCCAGATACATGGCACCCCCGAAAAACCAGCCAATCACACCAACAGGGATTGTTGGGTGTTCAAGCAGGCAGGCAAGTTAAATGCCGAAAGCAGAGACAAGGGGCTGCATAGCGATGACGAGGAGGAGCCCCGGCCGCCGAACAACAGTGGACAAAAAGGTTTTCCCCCACAAGTGCGGATGGTGAACATGATATGCGCAACCCACGTCCCCAAGAGGGAGCGGAAGCGTGCGCTAAGGGACGTATACGCGATGGAGCCAGTCGCCCCAAAGTTCAACCCATGGTCTTCCTGCCCGATCAATTTTGATCGAAGGGACCACCCCACTAGCATCCATCATGGCGGATTCGCCGCATTGGTTCTAGACCCAATTATTGACGGATTTCACCTCACTAGAGTCCTTATGGACGGCGGTAGCAGCCTGAACCTGCTTTATCAGGATACAGTGCGGAAAATGGGCATCGATCCCTCGAGGATTAAACCCACCAGAACGACATTTAAAGGCGTCATACCAAGTGTAGAAGCCAACTGTACAGGCTTAGTTACACTTGAAGTGGTCTTTGGATCTCTGGATAATTTCCGAAGCGAGGAGTTAATCTTCGACATAGTCCCGTTCCGAAGTGGCTATCATGCACTGCTCGGGCGAACCGCATTTGCCAAATTCAATGCGGTGCCGCACTACACATACCTCAAGCTCAAGATGCCAGGCCCTCGAGGAGTCATCACGGTCAATGGAAACACCGAACGCTCTCTCCGAACAGAGGAGCATATGGCGGCTATCGCAGCGGAAGTACAAAGCAGCCTCTCAAGGCAATTCTCCAGTCCGGCCATTAAACGTTCGGACACCGTCAAGCGCGCCCGGAGTAACCTACAACAAGACCGCATGGCACGTTTTGAGCAAGCGTAGCAATGCGGCCCCAACCCCAGCCCTCGTGAACTTGCGAAACCAGTGTTGCGCGTACATAACTACGCTCTAGAAATACCATGGGCATAGGGGGAGGGGCACCATCACGGCACGCCCGAAACGCGGCTTAAACCGCACTAGGCGCTGCCGATTTCTTAATTTTCTCTTATTTTCAGGACTCCATTCTTCGGAGGGCTTGTCCGGCAGTACAATTGCCGCACAAATGATACAACCAGGGAAGCAGAAAGCTACACCGCACTACGGAACTCTAAGGTGGTCTCTATAACGAGCAGTATACCTGTTTCACATAACATTCCGCAGCTCGCCCCTGGAAAGGACATATTTGATAGTCCCATCTTTTGCTTATCGCACTATTTGTATTGTTCTGCTTTGATCACAGCTTTTTTAAATAAACAATGCATAGCTTCCGTCTATTATTGCATTACCTCTTTTTTACGAATATATGTTCATTAATGACATGTTGCACCCATACACTTTGGTATGGCCAATACGCCAGGGGCTTAAGTACCCCACAACATGGTGTGAGAAGTCCGAACACTTCCACAAGTGAGGCACCCCGAACTTATAGCATTATATGCATCGGCTCCGAATCATGTCTTGGGTCAATAGTTGGGTTTGCCCGGCTCCTATGTTTTGGTACCTTACGTTCCGTTATATCGGCTAAGGTAGCACTAGGAGAACTATTGCGATTGTGCCCCAGTTGAGCTGGGCTAAGCACCTTAGTAGAGAAAGCTAAAACTGACCGTCATGATGAGGCGAGAGTTGGTCGCTGTTCGAGAGGTTTTTGAGTCCCTAAAGACTTATGCCGCTTAGAGCGAGGAGTCGGCTTTGTCCGGCCTAGGCGTGGATAGCGCCCCGAACTCGGTCTTCCGAACACTAGGGGCTTCGCCGAAATTTAAAATTATAGAATTCTATGGCTAAGTGAGAGTGTTCAAGCATTATAGTCTGATTGCCTTGTTCGTTGTGTTGAGCGCCTCCCTCGAAGGACCCAAGAATGGGAAAAAGAGCGCTCATGTTTATCCCGAACACCCCAGCACTCATGCCATGGGGGCAGAAGCCGACGACTCGCCATCTCTCAAATTTGATAAACGGCCGCACATAAGGTAATATTTTAAATTCAAAAAGCATTGCTTAGCGCACATGAACAAGTTTTCAGCGCACAGGACAAAACGAGCGAGTTCACTGAAAAATTACATTCATGGAACATTCATCCGCCACAAGGCGGGCACCCTTCAGAACGCCCTCATAATACATATTGGGCTTGTGATGCTCCTTGCCCAGCGGTGGCCCGTCCTTCACAAGCTTCTGAGCATCCAACTTGCCCCAGTGCACCTTCGCATGGGCAAGCGCCCTACGGGCACCCTCGATGCATACGGAGCGTTTGATGACTTCGAGCCTTGGACAGGCCTCCACAAGCCGCCTCACCAGCCCGAAGTAGCTCCCAGGCATGGCCTCTCCAGGCCATAGCCAGACTATGAGGCCCTTCATGGCCTGTTCGGCCACCTTATGGAGCTCGACCAGCTATTTCAGATGGTTGCTTAAGGGCACCGGGTGTTAGGCCTCAGCATACTGAGACCAGAACACCTTCTCCGTCGAGCTTCTCTCCTCGGCTCGGTAGAAGGCGGCGGCATCCGACACGCTATGGGGCAAGTCTGCGAATGCTCCTGGAGAGCTCCGTATTCGAGTAAGTGACAAGTAATTCACTTTTACGTGCTTGCTTTGCATAAAGAATGCCTTACCTGCCGCTATCTTTTTTATTGCTCAACCTCCTGGAGGGCCTTCTGGGCTTCGGCCTTGGCAGACTTGGCATCTTCAATGGCCGCTGCGAGCTCAGACTCTCGCGTCTTCGAGTCAAGCTCCAAACTCTCATGTTTTTTCATGAGAGCCTGGATCTCTTGCCGCACCTCGCCAACCTGCGTCTCATGCTTCTCCCGCTCGGTGCACTCCGTGGCCGCCCTCTTTTCGGCCTCGGATAGCTCTTGCTTAAGGGTCGCCACCTCAGTTGTGCCCCCTACAATAGTCGCATTAATCCTATCACTTTTTGCAATTGCACCTTTCACATATTTCAATAAGGTATTCCTTACCTTCCTTCTCCTTGAGCTGCTGCTTGGCTAGGCCGAGCTCTTGCTCGGACCGCTCGAGGTTCTGCTTCAGCGTATCCACCTCCGCAGTCAGTGCGGCGGAGGCCAGCAGCGAAGCCTGCATACGCATATTGACTTGATCATGTTAGACTCCTGCGAATGTTATTAGATCCTCTATTCGGCTTTTCTTTCCGAATGCCGAACAGAGTATCACGGGCTATTGTCTATGCGGTAGTATTTTTACATATTCTTTACTTACCTCAAAGCCTGTTAGAAGGCTGGCACAGGCTTTAGTCAGTCCGCTCTTAGCGGACTAAACCTTCTGGATCACCGCACTCATAATAGTGCGGTGCTCCTCGTTGATGGAGGCGCCATTAAGCGTCTCCAGCAAACTGTCCGGTGCCTCCGGTTGGACGGAGGTCACCGGCTCGGTAGGCTTGCTCCTCTTGGAAGGAGGCTGCCTACCGGAGTCCAGAATCATTGAAGGTTCCGGCGCGGTGTTCGGCTCAAGGCCGGACTTTGAGCC
Organism: Triticum aestivum; assembly: GCF_018294505.1. Classification (NCBI taxonomy): domain Eukaryota; kingdom Viridiplantae; phylum Streptophyta; class Magnoliopsida; order Poales; family Poaceae; genus Triticum; species Triticum aestivum. Next base: position 262,945,807 of record NC_057800.1, read on the forward strand.
CTTGGGGGTTCTATCCCCTTTACGCCTGGAGTCCGGGAGGTTGCCTTGCGGCGCCTCCAGGACCACCTCCTCCTGGCTTGGAACCTGTTGGGACGCCACCTCGGCGCCGTCCGTAGGGTGGGGGGAGGAAGCCGTCGGAAGCGAATTCACATCCGACAAATCCAGGGAGCCACTCGACGACTCGTCGAGCCCGACCTTGGGCGGACTGCACAATCATGTTCGACGTAAGGAAAAATTGTGCAATGGGGGAATACTAGGAATCACTCTGGTATCCGGATACTTACTGTCATACCCTAGCTAGTCATGCATTAGAGTGTTGCATCATGTTTACTCTTTCATCAGAAACTTGAAATGGGGATGACAGAACCCCCAGTCCCCTCTGAAACCAACTAGGGTTACTAAAATAATTTTCAATGAACCTGAAATGCCCTTCTAAAATGCCCATCATTTTGCCTTGGTTCAGAACCTCTGCCAAAAGTGGTGCACATTTTTCTAGGCCATCCTAGGGTTTTTGAATTAAATCATAGATATTTGAATTTGGGCATTTAAAATAATATAAAATATTTAAATGCTCAAATATCTCCAAACTAAAATGTTTCATGTTGGAAATAATCCAACTATGGGCCAGGAATAGTTTGGTGATTTTTGAAGTTGCCTAGGTATTTTATTAAATTCAACAAAGTTGCAGATATATTAAATAAAACAGAAACAGAAAAAAAGGGGAAAACTTACCTGTCGCCCACCAGCCAGCCCACCTGGCCGGCCCAGCCCGGCCACCGCTCCAGCGAGCTGCTTGGCTTGCCAGGCAGGCAGCCAAGGTGCTCGGCGGCGGCACCGCAGCTCGCCACGCAGCTGCTCGCCGCCTCGCCGCCTCCCTCGCCCGGCTAACGCCGTGAACCGGCCTCCCTCTCTCCCCCGAACCCCCCAGACACCCCCTCTCCTCTCCAGCTCCTCCCCCTCGCACGCCCCAGCCATGGCCGACGCCATCGCCGCCACCCCCTCGCCGTAGCCACGCCCTCCGTCCACCCCACGCCGTGCCACCGTGTCCAGGAGCTTCGCCGCCGTCCACTTCATCGAGCTAGCCGAGCCCCGTGTGCTCGAGCGGCCCGAGACCACCGCACCGACCTCGCCCGAGCTCGCCGTCGCCGGAGATCCCTTTCAACGCCGTCGCTGCCTCAGCTCGTCCCCGACCCCGCCGGTGGCCTCTACGGGAGCGCTGTGAGCCTAGCTACTCCTCCGACCTTCTCTCTCTCATTCCCGAGCCGTGTAGCCACCGCACAAGGATCACACGCCCGCACCGTCGCGGACCTCGTCGCCGACGTGCTTCCGGCCACACTCCGGCCACAAGATGGTGTCCATCTTGCTCACCGAGTCCCACAGCACCTAGCTAGCCACTCCACGAGCCTCACCGACCCCTCTAGCGCCAAGTTCATCCTCGACCGAACCCCGGTGGCCGCCAAAGTCGTCGCCGGCGCCAACTCCGGCCACCCCGACCCCAACGGACTCCGCCAAGAGCTGTGGGTTGTCCTCAGCTCCACTCCGGTGGTCTCCGCGGTCCATTTGGTGGCCGAAATGGCCAAAACCACTCCCGCCGCCGCGTCGGGCTCGCCGGCGGCTAAACGCCGGCAGCCGACTTTGACTTTGACCACGGGTGGGCCCTGGTTGACTCCCCTGAGTCAATGACAGGTGGGGCCTAGCCCTGCTAATTATACAGGATTAGTTTTAATTAAATCTTAATTAAAATAATCACCCTGACATGCGGGACCCACTGTCAGGTTTGACCCAGACCTGTTCCGTTGACCTGCTGACGTCACACTGACGTCAGGCTGACGCAGTAATTGATTTTCTGGATTTAAATTAAATCAGGAAATTCCAGAATATTATTTAAACTTCAAGAATTCATAACTTTTATTCTGTAACTCCAAATTGGACAAATTATATATGAAAAATGATCAGAAAAATCCAATCTATCCATCTGTACTATTTTCATGCATGATCAAACAAGCTAAATTGATGTTTCAAGTAGAACAAGGAAAAGCACTTTAAAAGGCCATATTTGAATTTGAAATTTGAATCCTTGATTCAAATTTGTTCAAACCCCTCTGGTTTTAGTTGCATTAGCCCAACACACTCATATTGCCATGTTTCATGCATGCATCATATTGTTGCACATTGTTTGGTGATAGTTGTGTATCGGTGCCCTTTGCGACAGGTTCTGCCCCCGAGGAGTACCGTGATTACCCTAACGAAGAACCATATCAGTGCATCGAACCATCAGGCAAGCAACTAACCATTGATCATATCGATACAATCCCATGTTCTCGCTCCTGCTCTCTTTTACTGCATTAAGACAACGCGTTTCAAACTGCTGTGTGCTACGGTAGTTGAACCCATTTCCTCTGCATGACCTGTCATTGCCACAGTAACTAGATGAAACCCACTAGCATGTGTAGGAGTTGACTGAGCCATATGTATGTGTTGTTCCTACCTTGCTATGCCTGCTATGCTTAGAGTCGTGTCAGGTCTGGTTCATCTGGGTGATGGGCTAGAGTGAAATGATTATGTCGGTAATGAGAGTGGTGTGGTGAACACGATTTGGTAAAGGTATCGATGAGAGGCCATGTAGGAGTACATGGTGGGTTGTTTCATTGAAGCCGACCTTAAGCACTGAGATCTGTATGTGTGATTTAAGAATCAGCTACTACCATGCATTGGGCCCGAAACCAATGGACCCTCTCGGCTTCTTATTCACCCTAGTTCTCCGTCCAGGAGTTGCAAGTAGTTTCTGGTGTTTGTAGCCTACTGGAGGCCGTGGACAGCGCTGACCGTAGGGGTGGGCTGTGATGCGGTAGGTACGTGGCACGGTGTACCGAATACCCGTTAGGTATCTCGGGAACCCTGCTCACATCGTTCGGGGCCGTATGGGAAACCTCGGCCGGACTCCCTGCGGATGGAACCTGGATAGGCAATAAACCTGGACTGGAGGCTTAGGTGATTAGGTAGGTCGTGGCCGACACCCACGTTGGGCTTCCGCTTGAAGGTTGCCGAGTACATGTCGTGTAAACGACGGTAAGTGGTGAGAGCGTGTATGAAGGAGTACACCCCTGCAGGGTTATCATGATCTATTCGAAGAGCCGCGTCCGCGGTAAAGGACTACTTGGTTGCCTATACAGTTCATAGACAAGTAAATGGAAACTACTAAAAGCCTTCAAGATAAGTGTGAGTGCCGAGGATGGCTCTTCCGTAGGAAGACGGAGGTGGATCCTCGGTAGTGTATTGAAGTGGTGAGTAGTGGACTCGTGTGCGCAAAACCATTTCAAGTTGGAGTATCGTAGGATAGTCTAGCCAAGAGTCAAAGCTGGCTTGCTGCAATAACTCCACCAACCCTTCTTGATACTATGCATGTATGTAGGATCTGATGTAAGTCTTGCTGAGTACCTTTGTACTCATGTTGCTATAATCTACATTTTTACAGAAGACGCTGCAACCCCTTCTGATGGGTTCTATGTAGACGTTGACATCAACGAGTAGGCTAAAGACCCAGGTGGTGACCCTGAGCTTGTGAAGGACCTTGTAGTATAGCTAGGCTTCCCAAGCCTCTTTTATTTTACTAGTTGTCTGTACTCAGACAAGCTACTTCCGCTGCTGGTTTGTATGACTGTATGACTTGTATGTGGGGTCGTGAGACCCGTACCTTTGTGTATGTTATGTATGGCTCACTGAGCCTTAAATAAAGTACTTGTGTCATAGAGTCATGTTGTGATGCTTCGTTGTATTTGCACATATCGAGCATATTGTGTGTATGATTGAAATTCTTGGTATGTGTGGGATCTGACTATCTAGTTGTTTATCTTTAGTAGCCTCTCTTACCGGGAAATGTCTCCTAGTGTTACCGCTGAGCCATGGTAGCTTGCTACTGCTCTGGAACACTTAGGCTGGCCGGCATGTGTCCTTCTTCGTTCCTGTGTCTGTCCCTTCGGGGAAATGTCACGCTTTGAGTACCGGAGTCCTGTTAGCCCGCTACAGCCCGGTTTACCGGAGTCCTGCTAGCCCAGTGCTACAGCCCGGACCCACTTGCTGATGACCGACACGTTCGAAGCTGGGTCATGGATGCCTGTCCCTGTAAGTCTGTGCCACTTTGGGTTTACAACTAGTCATGTCAGCCTGGGCTCTTTATCATATGGATGCTAGCGACACTATCATATACGTGAGCCAAAAGGCGCAAACGGTCCCGGGCAAAGGTAAGGCGACACCCGTGGGAATACCGTGCGTGAGGCCGCAAAGTGATATGAAGTGTTACCGGCTAGATCGATGTGACATCGAGTCGGGGTCCTGACAGCGTTGAATTAAATCAGGAAATTCCAGAATATTAATTAAACTTCAAAAATTCATAACTTTTATTCTGTAACTCCAAATTGGACAAATTATATATGAAAAATGATCAGAAAAATCCAATCTATCCATCTGTACCATTTCCATGCATGATCAAACAAGTTAAGTTGATGTTTTAATCAGAACAAGAAAAGGCACTTTAAAAGGCCATATTTGAATTTGAAATTTGAATCCTTGATTCAAATTTGTTCAAACCCTTCTGGTTTTAGTTGCATTAGCCCAACACACTCATATTGCCATGTTTCATGCATGCATCATATTGTTGCATATTGTTTGGTGATGTTTGTGTATCGATGTCCTTTGCGACAGGATCTGTCCCCGAGGAGTACCGTGATTACCCTAACGAAGAACCGTATCCGTGCAACGAACCATCAGGCAAGCAACCAACCATCTGATCATATCGATACAATCCCATGTTCTCGCTCCTGCTCTCTTTTACTGCATTAAGACAACGCGATTCAAACTGCTGTGTGTTACGGTAGTTGAACCCATTTCCTCTGCATGACCTGTCATTGCCACAGTAACTAGATGAAACCCACTAGCATGTGTAGGAGTTGATTGAGCCATATGTATGTGTTGTTCCTACCTTGCTATGCCTGCTATGCTTAGAGTCGTGTCAGGTCTGGTTCATCTGGGTGATGGGCTAGAGTGAAATGATTATGTCGGTAATGAGAGGGGTGTGGTGAACACGATTTGGTAAAGGTATCGATGAGAGGCCATGTAGGAGTACATGGTGGGTTGTTTCATTGAAGCCGACCTTAAGCACTGAGATCTGTATGTGTGATTTAAGAATCAGCTACTACCATGCATTGGGCCCGAAACCAATGGACCCTCTCGGCTTCTTATTCACCCTAGTTCTCCGTCCAGGAGTTGCAAGTAGTTTCTGGTGTTTGTAGCCTACTGGAGGCCGTGGACAGCGCTGACCGTAGGGGTGGGCTGTGATGCGGTAGGTACGTGGCCGGGTGTACCGAATACCCGTTAGGTATCTCGGGAACCCTGTTCACATCGTTCGGGGCCGTATGGGAAACCTCGGCCGGACTCCCTGCGGATGGAACCTGAATAGGCGATAAACCTAGACTAGAGGCTTAGGTGATTAGGTAGGTCGTGGCCGACACCCACGTTGGGCTTCCGCTTGAAGGTTGCCGAGTACATGTCGTGTAAACGACGGTAAGTGGTGAGAGCGTGTATGAAGAAGTACACCCCTGCAGGGTTAACATGATCTATTCGAATAGCCGCGTCCGCGGTAAAGGACTACTTGGTTGCCTATACAGTTCATAGACAAGTAAATGGAAACTACTAAAAGCCTCAAGATAAGTGTGAGTGCCGAGGATGGGTCTTCCGTAGGAAGACGGAGGTGGATCCTCGGTAGTGTATTGCAGTGGTGAGTAGTGGACTCGTGTGCGCAAAACCATTTCAAGTTGGAGTATCGTAGGATAGTCTAGCCAAGAGTCAGAGCTGGCTTGCTGCAATAACTCCACCAACCCTTCTTGATAATATGCATGTATGTAGGATCTGATGTAAGTCTTGCTGAGTACCTTTGTACTCATGTTGCTATAATCTACATTTTTACAGAAGACGCTGCAACCCCTTCTGATGGGTTCTATGTAGACGTTGACATCAACGAGTAGGCTAAAGACCCAGGTGGTGACCCTGAGCTTGTGATGGACCACGTAGTATAGCTAGGCTTTCCAAGCCTCTTTTATTTTACTAGTTGTCTGTACTCAGACAAGTTACTTCCGCTGCTGGATTGTATGACTGTATGACTTGTATGTTGGGTCGTGAGACCCGTACCTTTGTGTATGTTATGTATGGCTCCCTGAGCCTTAAATAAAGTACTTGTGTCATAGAGTCATGTTGTGATACTTCGTTGTATTTGCACATATCGAGCATATTGTGTGTATGATTGAAATGCTTGGTATGTGTGGGATCTGACTATCTAGTTGTTTATCTTTAGTAGCCTCTCTTACCGGGAAATGTCTCCTAGTGTTACCGCTGAGCCATGGTAGCTTGCTACTGCTCTGGAACACTTAGGCTGGCCGGCATGTGTCCTTCTTCGTTCCTGTGTCTGTCCCTTCGGGGAAATGTCATGCTTTGAGTACCGGAGTCCTGTTAGCCCGCTACAGCCCGGTTTACCGGAGTCCTGCTAGCCCAGTGCTACAGCCCGGACCCACTTGCTGATGACCGACACATTCGAAGCTGGGTCATGGATGCCTGTCCCTGTAAGTTTGTGCCACTTTGGGTTTACGACTAGTCATGTCAGCCCGGGCTCTTTATCATATGGATGCTAGCGACACTATCATATACGTGAGCCAAAAGGCGCAAACGGTCCCAGGAAAAGGTAAGACGACACCCATGGGAATACCGTGCGTGAGGCCGCAAGGTGATATGAGGTGTTACCAGCTAGATCGATGTGACATCGAGTCGGGGTCCTGACAGCGTTGGCATCAGAGCCGGACTGCCTGTAGGTTCTCCAAGCCAAATTGGTCGATGTTGAGTCTAGAAATTCTTTAGTTATATGTAGGGGAATTGTTTGTGGGTTGGAACGTAAGGCTCTTTTTTACTCCTCTATCTTGTGACATTCTGATCTGAGTCAGTCCATTCTTCCACCGGGGTTAAGGAATTAGGATATGTTCTCTCTGTCAGGATCACGTGTTACTAATCAGTAGTACCTTATAAGTTTGATGGTTACAAGCCTAGTTCAGTTCTACTACCACATTATGTTGCCAGAATGGTTTCAGAACTTTGATATGATGATGTTGAGTATGTATGAAATCCTTTGTCAAATGTCTCAAAATCCTTTTTGAGCATTTACAGCTGTTATGCTGCCGAAATTTTGCTAGAAGTTCTAATGCCTTTGCATTATGATTGCGCTTTCAGATGGCCACTCGCGACCTCAATCAAGTGGTTCGCCTGACTCGATGCCTAGATGTACCCGGCCATACTGCCAAGTTGGTCAGGGTAATGACTGAGGCTGGATACCGCTGGTATCCTGAGTACACGGTCGAAGAGCAATTCCGAGACTTTAATCAAAGCCAGTATCTCTGCACTGTCAGGATATTTCCATCTTATCCTGGATCCACCGAGCCTCTTCACTGCTCCTATGGGCTCGGGGTTACTATTGAGATGGCTGTGCAGGATGCCGCCTACTCTATGATGACCATTATGCGAGTCAGATCTGGTTTATTTCGGGACTCTGATTTCCGGTATATGCCAGGATCACTTCCGGGAGCACAAGGATATCTCCAGGCTATCTATGCTGACCCCACTCAGGAGGATTCACGGACTCGCACCACTGCTGAGATGCTCGAGGATAAGGACCGTGAAAATCGGGCCTTGAGGTTAGAGCTCTTCAATACCCGTGCTGACCACTGGGCCACTTTGACTCGGTTCGCACCGGCGGTGCAAGCTGGATTCTCAGATATGCGCGATCTCTATCCTGTGAGATCTGCTCTGCCAGACGTGATGGTTTGGCGTGATGTAGGAGGCATCACCCCACCTCGCGGTCCCCGCAGGCCACCGTCTGTTGGTCCAAGGCCTCATCCTAGCCCCTATGGTCCACAAGCTCCGCGAGACCGTCTGTTTCCGGATGATCATGTTGAGCTTCCAGGCTATGGAGGTGACTTCTATGAGGACTACTACGGATCGGTCTGAGCTAGTGGTAGTATCACTAGTTCGCACTAGATGTGTCTTCTATCGTCCCGCGTGACTCGTGGGATATGACCTAGTTTGTACTCCTTCCGGAGGTGTAGAAAATAATGTATAGAAGCTTGGAATGCCTCCGATGAGATGTAATCCTTTTTCACCATAATAGTACTTTGTTTGGTCTTGTACTAAACCCTGTATGGTGTGTATGACGATGGAATAAAGAAGCAGTTTCTGTATTTACCATGTCATACGGATGATCATCTTGCATTCCGAATTATTCCTTACATTCTGTATCCTATGTCGGAATTTTATCGTTCTGACTAAATCATTGTCTTGTTACCTAGGATGGTCAACACGCGCGCTAACCCTGCTTCTCAAGAGCAGGCCGAAGGTAGTGAGGGCAGGAATGAAAATCTGCCTCATCCTCCTTCACTAGCCGAGGTTATGATGGAAGCTGAGAGAAACAAGCGGGAGACCAACCGTTTGTTGGAGCGTATTGAACAGAATACAGCACACCATCAGAGGGCTAACGTGGTGTCACTCAGTGATTTTATCAAATTGCATCCACCCACGTTCCACCACTCCGTCGAGCCTCTCGACGCTGATGACTGGCTTCGCAGTATCTCTCATAAACTGCGTTCCACGCTGGTAGCGGAGGCTGACAAGGTCACCTTTGCTGCATATCATCTTGAAGGCCCCGCCAGTCTATGGTGGGAGAATTATGGAGCCATGCGCCCAGCGGGCCATGTCACTACTTGGGCTGAATTCAGCGAGGCTTTCCGTGAACATCACATTCCGGAGGGTCTCATGGACCGTAAACGTGAGGAATTCTGCAATTTCACCCAAGGCCGACTTTCTGTGGATGTCTATAGCAGGGAGTTTGGTAATCTCGCGCGATATGCAACTGAGGAAGTGTCTACTAACGCCAAGAAGCAAGCAAGGTTCCGTAAGGGCCTTAGTCCTGAGCTTCGCCGCGACCTCCGTCTGCATGAGTGCACATCTTTTTCGAAACTTGTCAACAAAGCCATCAGTGCTGAAACTGGTCAGACTGACTATGACGCAACACGCAAGCATGGCCGTGACATGGGTTCCTCATCCGGTGCTGGTCCTCAGAAGCGCCGCGTGTGGGTGCCCAACACCGCCCTGCCACCCAGGTTCACACCGAGGCCATCTTTCCAGGCGCCTCGCCCGGTTCAACAGTCTGCTCCAACCAAGCCCTATGGGGGTCCAACCAATAATGCTCCTCCACGTACCAGTTCCGTGACTTGTTTCAAATGTGGGGAATCTGGCCACTATATGCGTGAGTGTCCCCAGACCAACCCCAATCAATCTGCTAAAGCTGTTGGCCGTGGCAAACCGACAGGAAAAATATTCCACGCCAAGCCGGTCACCGCTACACGTGGCCATGTCAACTGTATCTCTGCCGAAGAAGCTCAAGAGGATCCCAACGTCGTTCTCGGTACGCTTCTTGTTAATTGCCACCCGGCATCTGTTCTTTTCGATACAGGAGCCTCTCATTCTTTTATATCTGAAAACTATGCTCGCTTGCATAACGTCGCATTCTGTGACATGCCATCCACTATGGAAATTTCTACTCCTGGTTCTAGATGGCAGACCTCTAGGGTAAGTTATGGAAATGAAATCCAAGTCGACAGACTTGTTTTCCTTGCATCCTTGATAGCCCTTAAATCTTCAGATATTAATATCATTTTGGGTATGGACTGGATGTCAGCTCATCAAGCCAAAATTGATTGCTTCTCTAGGACTGTTCAACTCACCCATCCTTCGGGGAAGATAGTCAATGTCTTGACCCGAATAGCCAAGCGACAATTATATTCTCTTAACGCCAGCCCTTTGCCAGACCTTGAGGACATTCCGGTAGTCCGTGACTTCCCGGATGTTTTTCCAGAGGAATTGCCAGGTGTTCCACCTGACAGGGATGTTGAGTCCGTAATCGACCTCATCCCCGGAACTGTTCCGATTGCTAGAAGACCTTATAAGATGGCACCACTAGAACTAGCCGAGCTTAAGAAACAACTCGATGAATCCTTGAAAAAGGGTTTCATCCGCCCTAGTTCATCTCCATGGGCATGCCCCGTCCTATTCGTCAAGAAGAAGGATGGTACGGACCGGATGGTTGTAGATTACCGACCTGTCAATTTGGTCACAATCAAGAACAAATATCCACTTCCCAGGATCAACGATCTGTATGATCAGCTCGCTGGATCGTCAGTCTTCTCCAAGATGGATTTGAGGTTGGGCTACCATCAAATCAAAATCAGAAACGGGGACATTCCTAAAACGGCCTTCGTTACTCGTTATGGCCAATACGAGTACACCGTCATGTCCTTCGGCTTAACCAACGCTCCATCCACCTTCTCTCGGTTAATGAACTCAATCTTCATGGAGTATTTGGATAAGTTCGTCGTAGTTTATCTCGATGATATACTCATCTACTCCAAGAACGAGGAAGAACATGCCGAACATCTAAGGCTAGTGTTGAAGAAACTTCGAGAGCATCGCCTCTATGCCAAATTTTCTAAATGTGAATTCTGGTTGACAGAAGTGACCTATCTAGGTCATGTAATATCTGGTAAAGGTATTGCTGTTAACCCTGAACGAGTTCAAGCCGTCCTTAATTGGACTCCACCTGAATCGGTCAAGCAAGTTCGGAGTTTTCTAGGCTTAGCGAGCTATTGTCGTCGCTTTGTCGAGAACTTCTCCAAAGTTGCCAAACCTCTAACCGAACTCCTCAAGAAAGATAAGAAGTTCGAATGGACTCCACAATGTGAGCACAGCTTTCAGGAACTGAAAAGACGCCTGACCTCTGCTCCCGTACTGGTACCGCCAGACTTTTCCAAGGACTTTGTTATCTACTGCGACGCCTCGCGACAAGGACTAGGTTGCATTCTTATGCAAGATCGACACGTAATTGCTTACGCTTCACGGCAATTGCACTCACATGAGGAGAATTATCCTACTCATGATCTAGAGCTTGCAGCCGTAGTCTATGCACTTAAGACCTGGCGACATTACCTCCTCGGTAATCGTTGCGAAATATTCACTGATCACCAAAGTCTGAAGTACATTTTCACCCAACCGGATCTGAATCTCAGGCAAAGACGTTGGGTTGAGTTGATCACAGACTTCGACTTAGGAATAACCTACACCCCAGGGAAAGCCAACGTCATGGCTGATGCGCTAAGTTATAAATCTTATTGTAACAACCTGATGTTACAACAAAGTCAACCGCTTCTCCATGAGGAATTTCGGAAACTTAATCTTCACATTGTTCCTCAAGGTTTTCTTTCCACCTTGGTGGCAAAACCTACCCTTACGGATCAGATTATCAAAGCACAGAAGGTAGATCCGGGAATCTCCCGCATCAAGAGAAACATTCAGAAAGGAATTGCGAATTGCTTCTCTATTAATGATCAAGGGGTCGTATACTTCGGGAATCGATTAGTGGTTCCCAAAGTGCGGAACCTGAGGCGTTTGATCCTTAAGGAAGCTCATGAATCTCCTCTCACCATTCATCCCGGTAGTACTAAGATGTATCAGGACCTACGCCAGAGGTTCTGGTGGACTAGGATGAAGAGAGAAATTGCTCAGTTTATTGCTAATTGCGACGTCTGTCGTCGTGTAAAAGCAGAGCACCAACGGCCTGCTGGCACCCTTCAACCCTTAGCTATTCCTGAATGGAAATGGGATAAAATTGGTATGGATTTCATTACCGGTTTTCCCAGGACCAAGAGAGGGAATAATGCTATTTTCGTCGTGGTCGATCGTCTTTCCAAAGTAGCCCATTTCTTACCTGTTCGTGAGAGTATAACCGCTAGTCAGCTGGCAGATTTGTACATCTCCCGAATAGTGTCTCTCCATGGTGTTCCTTTGGAAATTAACTCGGATCGAGGAAGTCTTTTCACCTCTCGATTTTGGGAAAGCTTCCAAAATGCTATGGGAACCTGTCTCTTCTTTAGCACCGCTTTCCACCCTCAGTCGAGTGGTCAAGTGGAACGCGTCAACCAAATTCTAGAAGACATGCTTCGAGCCTCTATTATCTCTTTCGGAATGGACTGGGAGAAGTGCCTTCCATTTGCCGAATTCGCCTACAACAACAGCTATCAATCTAGCTTGGGTAAAGCCCCTTTTGAAGTTCTCTATGGACGACGATGTCGAACACCCCTTAATTGGTCAGAGACCGGGGAAAGACAATTCTTTGGCCCGGATATGATTCAGGAAGCAGAAGAACAAGTTCGTATCGTTCGTGAAAAGTTGAAAACAGCCCAATCTCGTCAAAAGAGTCAATATGACCAAAAACATAGGGCTATGACTTTCGAAGTTGACGAGAAGGCTTATCTTCGGGTCACCCCTCTGAAGGGAACCCATCGTTTCGGTATCAAAGGCAAATTAGCTCCTCGTTACATTGGACCTTTTCGCATTCTCGCCAAACGAGGAGAAGTTGCCTACCAATTGGAACTACCTCCGCACCTCTCCAGAGTTCACGATGTCTTCCACGTTTCCCAACTCAGGCGTTGCTTCTCGGATTCTATCCGTGGAGTGGACCACGAAACGCTTGATCTCCAAGATGATCTTACATATCGAGAGTACCCCATTCGTATCCTCGATCAGGCCGAACGTACCATGCGACGTCATAATATCAAGTTTCTCAAGGTTCAATGGTCGCACCATTCTGAGGATGAAGCAACTTGGGAAAGGGAGGATCGTCTTCGACTTGAATATCCCGCCTTCTTCCTGGAGGAACCCAAATCTCGGGACGAGATTCTTTTGAGTGGGGGTGAGTTGTCACACCCTAGCTAGTCATGCATTAGAGTGTTGCATCATGTTTACTCTTTCATCAGAAACTTGAAATGGGGATGACAGAACCCCCAGTCCCCTCTGAAACCAACTAGGGTTACTAAAATAATTTTCAATGAACCTGAAATGCCCTTCTAAAATGCCCATCATTTTGCCTTGGTTCAGAACCTCTGCCAAAAGTGGTGCACATTTTTCTAGGCCATCCTAGGGTTTTTGAATTAAATCATAGATATTTGAATTTGGGCATTTAAAATAATATAAAATATTTAAATGCTCAAATATCTCCAAACTAAAATGTTTCATGTTGGAAATAATCCAACTATGGGCCAGGAATAGTTTGGTGATTTTTGAAGTTGCCTAGGTATTTTATTAAATTCAACAAAGTTGCAGATATATTAAATAAAACAGAAACAGAAAAAAAGGGGAAAACTTACCTGTCGCCCACCAGCCAGCCCACCTGGCCGGCCCAGCCCGGCCACCGCTCCAGCGAGCTGCTTGGCTTGCCAGGCAGGCAGCCAAGGTGCTCGGCGGCGGCACCGCAGCTCGCCACGCAGCTGCTCGCCGCCTCGCCGCCTCCCTCGCCCGGCTAACGCCGTGAACCGGCCTCCCTCTCTCCCCCGAACCCCCCAGACACCCCCTCTCCTCTCCAGCTCCTCCCCCTCGCACGCCCCAGCCATGGCCGACGCCATCGCCGCCACCCCCTCGCCGTAGCCACGCCCTCCGTCCACCCCACGCCGTGCCACCGTGTCCAGGAGCTTCGCCGCCGTCCACTTCATCGAGCTAGCCGAGCCCCGTGTGCTCGAGCGGCCCGAGACCACCGCACCGACCTCGCCCGAGCTCGCCGTCGCCGGAGATCCCTTTCAACGCCGTCGCTGCCTCAGCTCGTCCCCGACCCCGCCGGTGGCCTCTACGGGAGCGCTGTGAGCCTAGCTACTCCTCCGACCTTCTCTCTCTCATTCCCGAGCCGTGTAGCCACCGCACGAGGATCACACGCCCGCACCGTCGCGGACCTCGTCGCCGACGTGCTTCCGGCCACACTCCGGCCACAAGATGGTGTCCATCTTGCTCACCGAGTCCCACAGCACCTAGCTAGCCACTCCACGAGCCTCACCGACCCCTCTAGCGCCAAGTTCATCCTCGACCGAACCCCGGTGGCCGCCAAAGTCGTCGCCGGCGCCAACTCCGGCCACCCCGACCCCAACGGACTCCGCCAAGAGCTGCGGGTTGTCCTCAGCTCCACTCCGGTGGTCTCCGCGGTCCATTTGGTGGCCGAAATGGCCAAAACCACTCCCGCCGCCGCGTCGGGCTCGCCGGCGGCTAAACGCCGGCAGCCGACTTTGACTTTGACCACGGGTGGGCCCTGGTTGACTCCCCTGAGTCAATGACAGGTGGGGCCTAGCCCTGCTAATTATACAGGATTAGTTTTAATTAAATCTTAATTAAAATAATCACCCTGACATGCGGGACCCACTGTCAGGTTTGACCCAGACCTGTTCCGTTGACCTGCTGACGTCACACTGACGTCAGGCTGACGCAGTAATTGATTTTCTGGATTTAAATTAAATCAGGAAATTCCAGAATATTATTTAAACTTCAAGAATTCATAACTTTTATTCTGTAACTCCAAATTGGACAAATTATATATGAAAAATGATCAGAAAAATCCAATCTATCCATCTGTACTATTTTCATGCATGATCAAACAAGCTAAATTGATGTTTCAAGCAGAACAAGGAAAAGCACTTTAAAAGGCCATATTTGAATTTGAAATTTGAATCCTTGATTCAAATTTGTTCAAACCCCTCTGGTTTTAGTTGCATTAGCCCAACACACTCATATTGCCATGTTTCATGCATGCATCATATTGTTGCACATTGTTTGGTGATAGTTGTGTATCGGTGCCCTTTGTGACAGGTTCTGCCCCCGAGGAGTACCGTGATTACCCTAACGAAGAACCATATCAGTGCATCGAACCATCAGGCAAGCAACTAACCATTGATCATATCGATACAATCCCATGTTCTCGCTCCTGCTCTCTTTTACTGCATTAAGACAACGCGTTTCAAACTGCTGTGTGCTACGGTAGTTGAACCCATTTCCTCTGCATGACCTGTCATTGCCACAGTAACTAGATGAAACCCACTAGCATGTGTAGGAGTTGACTGAGCCATATGTATGTGTTGTTCCTACCTTGCTATGCCTGCTATGCTTAGAGTCGTGTCAGGTCTGGTTCATCTGGGTGATGGGCTAGAGTGAAATGATTATGTCGGTAATGAGAGTGGTGTGGTGAACACGATTTGGTAAAGGTATCGATGAGAGGCCATGTAGGAGTACATGGTGGGTTGTTTCATTGAAGCCGACCTTAAGCACTGAGATCTGTATGTGTGATTTAAGAATCAGCTACTACCAAGCATTGGGCCCGAAACCAATGGACCATCTCGGCTTCTTATTCACCCTAGTTCTCCGTCCAGGAGTTGCAAGTAGTTTCTGGTGTTTGTAGCCTACTGGAGGCCGTGGACAGCGCTGACCGTAGGGGTGGGCTGTGATGCGGTAGGTACGTGGCCGGGTGTACCGAATACCCGTTAGGTATCTCGGGAACCCTGTTCACATCGTTCGGGGCCGTATGGGAAACCTCGGCCGGACTCCCTGCGGATGGAACCTGAATAGGCGATAAACCTGGACTGGAGGCTTAGGTGATTAGGTAGGTCGTGGCCGACACCCACATTGGGCTTCCGCTTGAAGGTTGCCGAGTACATGTCGTGTAAACGACGGTAAGTGGTGAGAGCGTGTATGAAGAAGTACACCCCTGCAGGGTTAACATGATCTATTCGAATAGCCGCGTCCGCGGTAAAGGACTACTTGGTTGCCTATACAGTTCATAGACAAGTAAATGGAAACTACTAAAAGCCTCAAGATAAGTGTGAGTGCCGAGGATGGGTCTTCCGTAGGAAGACGGAGGTGGATCCTCGGTAGTGTATTGCAGTGGTGAGTAGTGGACTCGTGTGCGCAAAACCATTTCAAGTTGGAGTATCGTAGGATAGTCTAGCCAAGAGTCAGAGCTGGCTTGCTGCAATAACTCCACCAACCCTTCTTGATAATATGCATGTATGTAGGATCTGATGTAAGTCTTGCTGAGTACCTTTGTACTCATGTTGCTATAATCTACATTTTTACAGAAGACGCTGCAACCCCTTCTGATGGGTTCTATGTAGACGTTGACATCAACGAGTAGGCTAAAGACCCAGGTGGTGACCCTGAGCTTGTGATGGACCACGTAGTATAGCTAGGCTTTCCAAGCCTCTTTTATTTTACTAGTTGTCTGTACTCAGACAAGTTACTTCCGCTGCTGGATTGTATGACTGTATGACTTGTATGTTGGGTCGTGAGACCCGTACCTTTGTGTATGTTATGTATGGCTCCCTGAGCCTTAAATAAAGTACTTGTGTCATAGAGTCATGTTGTGATACTTCGTTGTATTTGCACATATCGAGCATATTGTGTGTATGATTGAAATGCTTGGTATGTGTGGGATCTGACTATCTAGTTGTTTATATTTAGTAGCCTCTCTTACCGGGAAATGTCTCCTAGTGTTACCGCTGAGCCATGGTAGCTTGCTACTGCTCTGGAACACTTAGGCTGGCCGGCATGTGTCCTTCTTCGTTCCTGTGTCTGTCCCTTCGGGGAAATGTCACGCTTTGAGTACCGGAGTCCTGTTAGCCCGCTACAGCCCGGTTTACCGGAGTCCTGCTAGCCCAGTGCTACAGCCCGGACCCACTTGCTGATGACCGACACGTTCGAAGCTGGGTCATGGATGCCTGTCCCTGTAAGTCTGTGCCACTTTGGGTTTACGACTAGTCATGTCAGCCCGGGCTCTTTATCATATGGATGCTAGCGACACTATCATATACGTGAGCCAAAAGGCGCAAACGGTCCCGGGAAAAGGTAAGACGACACCCGTGGGAATACCGTGCGTGAGGCCGCAAGGTGATATGAGGTGTTACCAGCTAGATCGATGTGACATCGAGTCGGGGTCCTGACACTTACGATCTCGCCAGGGGCTTGGCCCTGTGCGGCCACTACTCTTCGCCGTCGTCGGCGTTGGTGGAGTAGTCCGGAGGAGGGGTCTTCCCCCTCTCGGACCCTTCGGCCTCCCTGGTTGGGGCGGTCTTCCTTTTCTTCCCTCCCCTCGCTGGAGGGGGAGAGGTCTCTTCTTCCTCCTCCTCGTCTTCATGGGAGGAGTGCGCCTTGGAGTCGTCGGATGATGAATCCGACACCTCCTGGTGCCGGGCACTCTTTTGAGTCCCCGTGGCCTTCTTCTTGGCCTTCTTCTCCGGCACCATGTAGGGTGCCGGAACTAGCAGCTTCGCCAAGCGAGCGTCCACTGGGCCTTCGGGCAAAGGAGCCGGACAGTTGATCTATCCGGATGTCTCCTGCCAATCATGTCAAAGGTAAGGGAGCTTAGATCCCGCATGGAGTCAAACTATGAAAAACTAATACCCTGTAAAAGGTAAAAGCACCTTACCGCACGAGCGTGACACTGCGTGCTGAATCCGCGATCCTCAGTAGCGGATGTGGGGACCTTGGCGCCCTTGAAAAGCACCTTCCAGGCATCTTCGTATGTCGTGTCGAAGAGCCTGCTCAGAGTTCGGTGCCGCGCCGGGTCGAACTCCCACAGGTTGAAAGCCCGTTGTTGACACGGGAGGATCCGGCGGATGAGCATAACCTGGACTACGTTGACAAGTTTGAGCTTCCTGTCCACCAGGGTTTGGACGCATGTTTGGAGTCCGGTCAGCTCTCTTTTTTACCCCATGACAGGCCCGTCTCTTTCAAGGAGACGAGCCGCGTATGGGGTCCGGATCAGAACTCGGGGGCTGCGACCCATTCAGGGTCGCGCGGCTCGGTGATGTAAAACCACCGCGATTGCCACCCCTTTAGGGACTCCACGAAGGAGCCCTCGAACCATAGGGCGTTGGGCATCTTGCCCACCATGGTGCCTCCGCACTCCGCTTGGGTGCCGTGCACCACCTTCGGCTTGACATTAAAAGTCTTGAGCCATAGGTCAAAATGGGGGCGCATGCGGAAGAAAGCCTCACACACGATGATAAACACCGAGATGTTGAGGACAAAGTTTGGGGCCAGATCGTGGAAATCCAGGCCATAGTAGAACATGAGCCCCCGGACAAATGGGTGGAGAGGGAAGCCCAGTCCGTGGAGGAAATGGGGGAGGAACACCACCCTCTCATGGGGCCTAGGGGTGGGGATGAGCTTCCCCTCTTCGGGAAGCCGGTGCGTAATGTCGTTAGACAAGTATCCGGCCTTCCTCAGTCTTTTGATATGTCCCTCCGTGATGGAGGAGACCATACACTTGCCTCCCGCTCTGGGCATGGCTGGAGAAGGTTGAGGTGGGGTGTGCGGACTCGGGCGCTGGAGCTCGAGTGCGCGGAAATGGATAGGCAAAGGAGGAAGAAGGCATGGATGAAAAGGTGGATCCTTATCCCCTTATATGGGCGGACGCGACTATGTGCCCCCACCAGCCTGGTAAAACTCACTTATCTCCCAAGAACCATAGTCAATGGCGCGGTTGGGTTACCCACACCCGTATTGATGAGAATCTCGGAATAAGGGGACACGATCTCTGCTTTAACAAGACATGCCAAGGAAACCGCCTCGCTAAACGCGCTGAGGTGGGACAGTAAAACGATTCGAATAAAGACTTGGCCGTGGTGTGATGTCATGCTACGAAATACGTCAGCAGATTAGATTTGTGTAAATATTATTCTCTCTATGGCAATATGTGGAAACTTATTTTGCAGAGCCGGAGACTACCTTTGTGTTCAAAATCTTCTATGAAATACTTGGAGGAGAAACCTGCCTTGCAATGCCGAAGACAATCTGCGCGCCGGACTCGTCGTCATTGAAGCCTGGTTCAGGGGCTGCTGAGGGAGTCCTGGGTTAGGGGGTGTCCGGATGGCCGGACTATACCTTCAGCCGGACTCCTGGACTATGAAGATACAAGATTGAAGACTTCGTCCCGTGTCCGGAAGGGACTTTCCTTGGCGTGGAAGGCAAGCTTGGCGATACGGATATGTAGATCTCCTACCATTGTAACCGACTCTGTGTAACCCTAGCCCTCTCCGGTGTCTATATAAACCGGAGAGTTTTAGTCCATAGGACGAACAACAATCATACCATAGGCTAGCTTTTAGGGTTTAGCCTCTCTGATCTCGTGGTAGATCTACTCTTGTACTACCCATATCATCAATATTAATCAAGCAGGACGTAGGGTTTTACCTCCATCAAGAGGGCCCGAACTTGGGTAAAACATCGTGTCCCCTGCCTCCTGTTACCATCCGACCTAGACACACAATTCGGGACCCCCTACCCGAGATCCGCCGGTTTTGACACCGACACTCATCTTGAGAATAACACATCTAGCATGGAAAATATTAGCCACCCTTCACCGCTCCGCGAGTGAAACAAACACACAAAAGAGAAGTTTATTTTGAAAATTAGAGATGGCACATGCAAATTTGCTTAGAACGGCAAAAGAATACCGCATACGGGTAGATATAGTGGACTCATGTGACAAAACTGGTTTAAAGGATTTTGGATGCACAAGTAGAGGTCATACTTAGTGCAAAATGAAGGCTAGCAAAAGATTGGGAAGCGGCCAACCAAGAAATGAATAATCTCATAAGCAAGCACTAAGCATAATTAACATCGAATAATGCACCACAAGTACAATATAATTTTCATTGCATGACTATTGACTTTCATACTTGCATAGGGAATCACAAACCTTAACACCAATATTCTTACTAGAGCACAATTACTCATCAACATAACTCACATATCACATCATCATATCTCAAAACTATTACTAAGAATCAAGTTTATTTTGTCCAATGATCTTCACAACATTTTCTTTTACTTTATCCATCTTCGATATCTATCACTTTGGGACTAATTTTCATGACTTGCTTTTCATAAGCTCAACCAAATATAAGTGAAGATCATGAGCATGACTATGAGACAACCCAATATTTATACCTACTGTTTTTATGTGTTCACATGATTATGCTACTGTAGTAATCATGTTTTATAGCTTTTGTTTCAATAAAGTGCCAAGTAAGACCTTTGGGATGGTCTATGGTGATAGTTTTTTTGATCTTGCTGAAAAACAGAAACTTTTGCGCGTAGTAAAATTAGTTTCATTTTTTACAGGAAGGTGATGAAATATTGATTCTTTTTGCACAAGATTCATATACAAATTTCCCGGGTTTTCCTAACTTTTCAGAATTTTCGAAGTTACGTAAGTATGCAAAGTTTCCAGATTACTACAGACTGTTCTGTTTTTGATAGATTCTGTTTTTCATGTGTTGTTTGCTTATTTTGATGAATCTATGAGCAGTATCGGAGGGTATGAACCATGGACAAGTTGGAATAAACCATGGACAAGTTGGAATACAGTAGATATAACACCAATATAAATTTATAATGAGTTCACAACAGTAACTAAGTGGTGATTTGCTTTGTTATACTGATGGAGCTTACGAGTTTTCAGTTGACTTTTGTGTTGTGAAGTTTTCAAGATTTGGGTAAAATTTTGATGGACTACGGAACAAGGAGTGGCAAGAGCCTAAGATTAGGGATTCCCAAGGCACCCCAAGGTAATATTCAAGGACAACCAAGAGCCTAAGCTTGGGGATGCCCCGGATGGCATCCCATCTTTCGTCTTCGTTCATCGGTAAATTTACTTGGAGCTATATTTTATTCACCACATGATATGTGTTTTGCTTGGAGCGTTATTTTATTTCATTAGGATTTGCTTGCTATTATTTAGAGTAATGTTTTGCATCTTTTAGTTCAATAAAAAGGTCAAGTATAGCCTGTACCATTCTTATCTTGCAAGTCTATATGTTGTTGTTTTAAAAACAGAAAGTTTTCTATCATTGCTTGAATATTTGTGATAAAATCTTGAAATTTTTACACAATGAGTAACAACAAATTATCTACAGAGTGGTAATGTTTCAGAATTTTTGGAGTTAAAGAAGTATGATTCCTCTTGCACTCTTTACAGACTATCCTATTTAGACAGATTGCTGTTACGATTGCATTGTTTGCATATGTTTGCTTGTTTAATGATTCTATTTGAGGATAGGAGTGTTAAATATGCAGAGGCGTTTAGTATGCAATGTCAAATTATATTTAGTGATTTTCTATAGTAGGGAATGATAAGGTTTAGCATGGATTTATACTAACTTATCTCACGAGTTCTTATTGAGTTTTGTGTGGATGAAGTTTTTAAGAATTAGGGAAACCTTGATATGAGAGGAATTAAGGAGACACAAAATCTCAAGCTTGGGGGTGCCCAATGCATCCCTAGTTAATATTCCAAGAAGTATCAAGCATCTAAGCTTGGCGATGACCCGGTAGGCATCCCACCTTTCTTCTTCAACAAATATCGGCCAGTTTTGGTTGAGCCTAAGTTTTTGTTTCTTCACATGATATGCGCTATCCTTGCAATGTCACTTTATTTTGTTTTGCTTGCTGTTTGAATAAAGTACTTAATATCTGAAATTTTATTTATGAGAAGGAGTCTTCACATAGTTACATAACTATTCAACTACTCATTGATCTTCACTTATATCTTTTGGAGTAGTTTGTCATTTGCTCTAGTGCTTCACTTATATCTTTTTAGAGCACAACGGTAGTTTTATTTTGAAGAAATTGATGAACTCTCATTCTTAACTTATATTATTTGGAGAGTCCTTAAACAGCATGGTAATTTTCTTAGGTTATGAATTTAGTCCTAATATGATGAACATCCAAGAGGGATATAATAAAAACTTCCATATAAAGTGCATTGAATACTAAGAGAAGTTTGGTTCCTTGTGATTATTTTGAGATATAAAGATGGTGATATTAGAGTCATGCTAGTGAGTAATTGTGGATTGTAGAATTACTTGTGTTAAAGTTTGTGATTCCCGTAGCATGCACAGATGGTGAACCGTTACGTGATGAAGTCGGAGCATGATTAATTTATTGATTGTCTTCCTTATGAGTAGCGGTCGAGGACGAGCGATGGTATTTTCCTACCAATCTATCCCCCTAGGAGCATGCACGTAGTACTTCTTTTGATAACCAATATGTTTTTGCAATAGGTATGTGAGTTCTCTATGACTAATATTGAGTCCATGGATTATACGCACTCTCACCCTTCCACCATTGCTAGCCTCTCTAGTACCGCGCAACTTTCGTTGGTACCATACACCCACCATATACCTTCCTCAAAACAGCCACCATACCTATCTATTATGGCATTTCCATAGCCATTCCGAGATATTTTGCCATGCAACTTTCCACCATTCCATTTATTATGACACACTTCATCATTGTCATATTTCTTTGCATGATCATGTAGTTGACATTGTATTTGTGGCAAAGCCAACGCTCATAATTCTTTCATACATGTCACTCTTGATTCATTGCACATACCGGTACACCGCCAGAGGCATTCATATAGAGTCATATTTTGTTTTAAGTATCGAGTTGTAAGTAAATAAAAGTGTGATGATCTTCATTATTAGAGCATTGTCCCATGTGAGGAAAGGATGATGGAGACTACGATTCCCCCACAAGTCGGGATGAGACTCCGGATGAAAAAAAGAGGCCAAAAAGAGAGAGAAGACCCAAAATAAAAAATTGAGAGAAAAGAGAGAAGGGGCAATGTTACTATCCTTTTACCACACTTGTGCTTCAAAGTAGCACCATGATCTTCATGATAGAGAGTCTCCTATGTTGTCACTTTCATATACTAGTGGGAATTTTTCATTATAGAACTTGGTTTGTATATTCCAATGATAGGCTCCCTCAAATTGCCCTAGGTCTTCGTGAGAAAGCAAGTTGGATGCACACCCACTTAGTTTCTATTTGAGTTTTCATAAACTTATAGCTCTAGTGCATCCGTTGCATGGCAATCCCTACTCACTCACATTGATATCTATTGATGGGCATCTTCATAGCCCGTTGATACGCCTAGTTGATGTGAGACTATCTCCTTCTCTTTGTCTTCTCCACAACCACCATATTCTATTCCACCTATAGTGCTATGTCCATGGCTCACGCCCATGTATTGCGTGAAAGTTGAAAAGGTTTGAGAACATCAAAAGTATGAAACAATTTCTTGGCTTGTCATCGGGGTTGTGCATGATTTGAATATTTTGTGTGATGAAGATGGAGCATAGACAGACTATGTGATTTTGCAGGGATAACTTTCTTTGGCCATGTTATTTTGAGAAGACATAATTGCCTTGTTAGTATGCTTGAAGTATTATTGTTTTTATGTCAATATTAAACTTTTGTTTTGAATATTATGGATCTGAATATTCTTGCCACAATAGAGAAGATTACATTGATAAATATGTTAGGCAGCATTCCACATCAAAAATTCTGTTTTTATCATTTACCTACTCGAGGATGAGCAGGAATTAAGCTTGGGGATGGTTGACATGTCTCCAACATATCTATAATTTTTATTGTTACAAGCTATTATATTAACTATCTTGGATGTTTTATATGCATTTATATGCTATTTTATATGATTTTTGGGACTAACTATTAACCTAGAGCCCAATGACAGTTTCTGTTTTTCCTTGTTTTCGAGTTTCACAGAAAAGGAATATCAAACGGAGTACAAATGAGTTGAAAATTTACGATGATTTTTTATGGACTGGAAGAAGCCCCCGAAGCAAAAGAGTTGGGCCAGAAGAGCCACGAGGCATTCACAAGGGTGGAGGGCGCGTCCCCCCTAGGGGTGCGCCCCCTGCCTTGTCATCGCATCGTGGACCCCCTTGCCTTGTTCCCAACGCCAAAAATTCCTATAAATATAGAAACCCCCAGAAATAAACCTAGATCGGGAGTTCCACCGCCGCAAGCCTCTATAGCCACGAAAACCCAATCGGGAGCTCGTTCCGGCACCCTGCCGGAGGGGAAGCCATCATCGGTGGCCATCTTCATCATCCCGTCGCTCTCCATGACGAGGAGGGAGTACCAGTAGCTATGTGTTTGATCTCTCTCTCTCTCTTGTTCTTAATTTTGCACGATCTTGATGTATCGCGAGCTTTGTTACTATAGTTGGATCATATGGTGTTTCTGTTGGGAAACATAGCATGCAATTCAAAAAACATCCTACGCTCACACAAGATCAATCTAGGAGATGCATAGCAATGAGAGGGAGAGAGTGTCCACGTACCCTCCTAGACCGAAAGCGGAAGCGTTTGACAACGCAGTTGATGTAGTCGAACTTCTTCTTGTTCCGACCGATCAAGCACTGAACGTATGACACCTCCGAGTTCTGCACACGTTCAGCTCGATAACGTCCCTCAAACTCTTGATCCAACAAAGTGTCGAGGGAGAGTTTTGTTAGCACGATGGCGTGGTGACGGTGATGGTGAAGTGATCCGCGTAGGGCTTCGCCTAAGCACTACGACAATATGACCGGAGGCGTAAACTGTGGAGGGGGTGCCGCACATGGCTAACAATTGTTGATGTGTGTTCTAGCGGTGCCCCATCCCCTCATATATATATATATATATATATATATATATATATATATACCTCCCAATTCGGCCTCCCCCTTTTCCATATTCATCTGGAGGGGGAAGGAAGGAGGAGGGACGAGAGAAGGAAGGGGGAGGACGAATTGATCCCCTTCCTTTATCCCTTCCCCTCTTTCCATCTACCCTTATTTCAGCCTACATGGGGTGCACCAGCCCCCTAGGGGCTGGTATGTTCCCTTCTTGGCCCATTAGGCCCATGTAGTTGCCGGGGGGATGCCCGGAACCCCTTCTGGTGACCCGACATGTACCCGGTACCCCCGGAACACTTCCCATGTCTGAATATCATCGTCCAATATATGAATCTTTACCTCTCGACCATCTTGAGACTCCTCGTCATGTCTGTGATCTCATCCGAGACTCCGAACAACATTCGGTCACCAAATCACATAACTCATATAATACAAAATCGTCATCAAACGTTAAGTGTGCGGACCCTACGGTTTTGAGGACTATGTAGACATGACCGAGACACCTCTCCAGTCAATAAGCAACAGTGGAACCTGGATGCTCATATTGGTTCCCACATATTCTACGAAGATCTTCTTCGGTCGTACCGTAATGACAACATACGTTATTTCATTTGTCATCGGTATGTTACTTGCCCAAGATTCGATCGTCAGTATCTTCATACCTAGTTCAATCTGGTTACTGGCAAGTCTCTTTACTCATTTCGTAATGCATCATCCCGTAACTAACTCATTAGTCACATTGCTTGCAAGGCTTATTATGATGTGCATTACCGAGAGGGCCCAGAGATACCTCTCCGATACTCGGAGTGACAAATCCAAATCTCAATCTATGCCAACCCAACAAACACCTTCGGAGATACCTGTAGAGCATCTTTATAATCACCCAGTTACCTTGTGTCGTTTGATAGAACACAAGGTATTCCTCCGGTATCTGGCAGTTGCATAATCTCATAGTCAAACGAATATGTATATGACATGAAGAAAGCAATAGCAATAAAACTTAATGATCATTATGCTAAGCTAACGAATGGGTCTTGTCAATCACATACTTCTCCTAATGATGTGATCTCGTTCATCAAATGACAACACATTTCTATGGTTAGTAAACTTAACCATCTTTGATTAACGAGCTAGTCTAGTAGAGGCTTACTAGGGACACCGTGTTTTTCTATGTATCCACACATGTATCAAGTTTCCGGTTAATACAATTCTAGCATGAATAATTAACATTTATCATGATATATCGAAATATAAATAACAACTTTATTATTGCCTCTAGGGCATATTTCCTTCAGTCTCCCACTTGCACTAGAGTCAATAATCTAGATTACATTGTAATGATTCTAACACCCATGGAGTCTTGGTGCTGATCATGTTTTACTCGTGGAAGAGGCTTAGTCAACAGGTCTGTCACATTCAGATCCGTATGTATTTTGCAAATCTCTATGTCTCCCTCCTTGACTTGATCATGGATGGAGTTGAAGCATCTCTTGATGTGTTTTGTTCTTTTGTGAAATCTAGATTCCTTCGCCAAGGCAATTGCTCCAGTATTGTCACAAAAGATTTTCATTGGACCCGATGCACTAGGTATTACACCTAGATCGGATAGGAACTCCTTCATCCAGACTCCTTCATTCGCTGCTTCCGAAGCAGCTATGTACTCCGCTTCACACATAGATCCTGCCACGACGCTTTGCTTGGAACTGCACCAACCGGCAGCTCCACCATTCAATATAAATATGTATCCGGTTTGTGACTTAGAGTCATCCGGATTGGTGTCAAAGCTAGCATCGACGTAACCATTTATGACGAGCTCTTTGTCACCTCCATATATGAGAAACATATCCTTAGTCCTTTTCAGGTACTTCTGGATGTTCTTGACAGCTGTCCAGTGATCCACTCCTGTATTACTTTGGTACCTCCCAGCTAGACTTATAGCAAGGCACACATCAGGTCTGGTACATAGCATAGCATACATGATAGAACCTATGGCTGAGACATAGGGAATGGCTTTCATTTTCTCTCTATCTTTTGAAGTGGTCGGGCATTGAGTCTGACTCATTTTCACACCTTATAACATAGGCAAGAACCCTTTCTTTGACCTATTCATTTTGAACTTCTTCAAAACTTTATCAAGGTATGTGCTTTGTGAAAGTCCAATTAAGCATCTTGATCTATCTCTATAGATCTTGATGCCCAATATATAAGCAGCTTCACTGAGGTCTTTCATTGAAAAACTCTTATTCAAGTATCCTTTTATGCTATCTCGAAATTCTATATCATTTCTAATCAACAATACAGCATCCACATATGATATTAGAAATGCTACAGAGCTCCCACTCACTTTCTTGTAAATATAGGCTTCTCCAAAAGTCTGTATAAAACCATATGCTTTGATCACCTCATCAAAGCGTATATTCCAACTCCGAGATGCTTGCACCAGTCCATAAATGGATCGCTGGAGCTTGCACACTTTATTAGCACCTTTAGGATCGACAAAACCTTCTGGTTGCATCATATACAACTCTTCTTTAAGAAATCCATTAAGGAATGCAGTTTTAACGTCCATTTGCCAGATTTCATAATCATAAAATGCAACAATTGCTAACATGGTTCGGACAGACTTAAGCATCGCTACGGGTGAGAAGGTCTCATCGCAGTCAACTCCTTGAACTTGTCGAAAACCTTTCACAACAAGTCGAGCTTTGTAGACAGTAACATTACCATCAGTGTCATTCTTCTTCTTGAAGATCCATTTATTCTCTATGGCTCGCCAATCATCGGGCAAGCCAACCAAAGTCCACACTTTGTTCTCATACATGGATCCTTTCTCAGATTTCATGGCCTCAAGCCATTTATCGGAATCTCGGCTCATCATCACTTCCTCATAGTTCATAGGTTCGTCATGGTCTAGTAACATGACTTCCAAAACAGGATTACCATACCACTCAGGTGCGGAGCGTGCTCTGATTGACCTACGAGGTACAGTAGTAAAATGATCCGAAGTTTCATGATCATTATCATTAGCTTCCTCTCTAGTTGGTGTAGGCATCACGGGAATTGTTTTCTGTGATGAACTACTTTCCAATTCAGAGAAGGTACAATTACCTCATCAGGTTCTACTTTCCTCCCACTCACTTCTTTCGAGAGAAAATCCTTCTCTAGAAAGGATCCATTCTTAGCAACAAAAATCTTGCCTTCAGATTTGTGATAGAAGGTGTACCCAACAGTTTCTTTTGGGTATCCTATGAAGACGCACTTCTCCGATTTGGGTTCAAGCTTATCAGGCTAAAGCTTTTTCACATAAGCATCGCAACCCCAAAGAAATGACAGCTTAGGTTTCTTGCCAAACCACAGTTCATACGGTGTTGTCTCAACAGATTTAAACGGTGCCCTATTTAAAGTGAATGCAGCTGTTGATACGTCTCCAATGTATCTATAATTTTTTTGTTGTTCCCTGCTATTATATTATATGTTTTGGATGTTTAATGGGCTTTATTATGCACTTTTATATTATTTTTGGGACTAACCTATTAACCGAAGGCCCAGTGCAAATTGTTGTTTTTTGCCTATTTCAGTGTTTCGTAGAAAAGGAATATCAAACGGAATCCAAACGGAATGAAACCTTCGCGAGGATCGTTTTTGTAACAAACGCAATCCAGGTGACTTGGAGTGGACGTCAAGGAAGCAGCGAGGAAGCCACGAGGCAGGAGGGCACGCCCCCCACCCTCGTGGGCCCCCCGTGGCTCCACCGACCTACTTCTTTTGCCTATATATACTCATATACATTGAAAACATCCAGGAGCACCACGAAACCCTATTTCCACCGCCGCAACCTTCTGTACCCGTGAGATCCCATCTTGGGGCCTTTTCCGGCTCTCTGCCGAAGGGGGAATCAATCAGGGAGGGCTTCTACATCAACACCATAGCCTCTCTGATGATGTGTGAGTAGTTTACCACAGACCTTCGGGTCCAAAGTTATTAGCTAGATGGCTTCTTCTCTCTCTTTGGATCTCAATACAAAGTTCTCCTTGATTCTCTTGGAGATCTATTCGATGTAATTCTTTTTGCGGTGTGTTTGTCGAGATCCAATGAATTGTGGGTTTATGATCAAGATTATCTATGACCAATATTTGATTCTTCTCTGAATTCTTATATGCATGATTTAAATATCTTTGCAAGTCTCTTCAAATTATCAGTTTGGTTTGGCCTACTAGATTGATCTTTCTTGCAATGGGAGAAGTGCTTAGCTTTTGGTTCAATTTTGTGGTGTCCTTTCCCAGTGACAGCAGGGGCAGCAAGGCACGTATTGTATTGTTGCCATCGAGGACAAAAAGATGGGGTTTATATCATATTGCTTGAGTTTATCCCTCTACATCATGTCATCTTGCCTAATGCGTTACTCTGTTCTTATGAACTTAATACTCTAGATGCATGCTGGATAGCGGTCGATATGTGGAGTAATAGTAGTAGATGCAGAATCGTTTCGGTCTACTTGTCACGGACGTGATGCCTATATACATGATCATGCCTAGATATTCTCATAACTATGCGCTTTTCTATCAATTGCTCGACAGTAATTTGTTCACCCACCTAGATTATGCTATCTTGAGAGAAGCCACTAGTAAAACCTATGGCCCCCGGGTCTATTCTCCATTATATTATTTTCCCGTCAACTAGCTATTTCTGTTGCCGTTTATTTTGCAATCTTTACTTTTAAATCTATACAACAAAAATACCAAAAATATTTATCTTATTATCTTTATCAGATCTCACTTTTGCAAGTGGTCATGAAGGGACTGACAACCCCTTTATCGCGTTGGTTGCAAGGTTCTTGATTGTTTGTGCAGGTACGAGGGACTTGCGTGTAGTCTCCTACTGGATTGATACATTGGTTCTCAAAAACTGAGGGAAATACTTATGCTACTTTGCTGCATCACCCTTTCCTCTTCAAGGGAAAACCAACGCATGCTCAAGAGGTAGCAAGAAGGATTTCTGGCGCCGTTGCCGGGGAGATCTACGCACAAGTCAAGACATACGAAGTACCCATCACAAACCCTTCTCCCTCGCATTACATTATTTGCCTTTTTCCTCTCGTTTTCCTCTCCCCCACTTCACCCTTGCCGTTTTATTCGCCTCTTTTCTATTCGCCCTTCTTTTTCCATTCGTCTCTTTTCGCTTGCCTCTTGTGTTATTGTGTGTTGGATTGATTGTTTGTCACGATGGCTCAAGACAATACTAAATTGTGTGACTTTTCCAATACCAACAATAATGATTTTATTAGCACTCTGATTGCTCCTCTTACCGATGTTGAATCTTGTCAAATTAATACTGATTTGCTGAATCTTGTCATGAAAGATCAATTTGTTGGCCTTCCTAGTGAAGATGCCGCTATTCATCTAAACAGCTTTGTTGATTTATGTGATATGCAAAAGAAGAAAGATGTGGATAATGATATTGTTAAATTGAAGCTAATTCCATTTTCGCTTAGAGATCGTGCTAAAACTTGGTTCTACTCTTTGCCTAAAAAATAGTATTGATTCATGGAATGAGTGCAAAGGTGTTTTTATCTCTAAGTATTTTCCTCCCACTAAGATCATCTCTCTTAGAAACGATATTATGAATTTTAAGCAACTTGATCATGAGCATGTTGCACAATCTTGGGAGAGGATGAAATTAATGATACGTAATTGCCCTACAGATGGTTTGAATTTATGGATGATTATACAAAAAATTATGCCGCATTGAATTTTGCTTCTAGAAATCTTTTAGATTCGGCCGCGGGAGGCACTTTTATAGAAATCACTTTAGGAGTAGCTACTAAACTCCTAGATAATATTATGGTTAATTATTCTCAATGGCACACCAATATATCTACTAGTAAAAAGGTTCATGCGATAGAAGAGATTAATGTTTTGAGTAGAAAGAAGGATGAACTTATGAAGTTGTTTGCTAATAAGAGTGCTTCTCCTAATCCTAATGATATGCCCTTGTCTACCTCGATTGAAAATAATAATGAATCTATGGGTGTGAATTTTGTTGGTAGAAATAATTTTGGTAACAACGCGTATAGAGGAAATTTTAATTCTAGGTCGTTCCCTAGTAATTCCTCTAATAATTATGGTAATTCCTACAACAACTCTTATGGAAATTTTAATAAGATGCCCTCTGATTTTGAGACTAGTGTTAAAGAATTTATGATTTCGCAAAATAATTTCAATGCTTTGCTTGAAGAAAAATTGGCTAAGATTGATGAGTTGGCTAGGAACATGGATAGAATTTCTCTTGATGTTGATTCCTTGAAACTTAGATCTATTCCACCTAATCATGATATCAATGAGTCTCCCAAATCTATGAGAATTTCCATTGATGAGTGCAAAGAAAAAACCGCTAGGATGCATGCTAAAAAAGATTGCTTTATGAAAGCATGTTCTTCTAGTTTTCATGATAATAATGATGAAGATCTAAAAGTGATTGATGTGTATCCTATTAAATCTTTATTCATATCTTGATAAATATGGGACTGGAGATGAGTCAACTTTAGTTAAAAGGCGTGCCAATGACTCAGAGTTTTTAGATCTTGATGCAAAAATTGGTAAAAGTGGTATTGAAGAGGTCAAAACTTTACATAGCAATGAACCCACTATTTTGGATTTCAAGGAATTTAATTATGATAATTGCTCTTTGATATATTGTATTTCCTTGTTGCAATCTGTGTTAAATTATCCTCATGCTTATAGTCAAAATAAAGCTTTTACCAAACATATCGTTGATGCTTTAATGCAATCTTATGAAGAGAAACTTAAATTAGAAGTCTCTATCCCTAGAGAACTTTATGATGAGTGGGAACCTACTATTAAAATTAAGATTAAAGATCATGAGTGTTATGCTTTATGTGATTTGGGTGCTAGTGTTTCCACGATTCCAAAAACTTTGTGTGATGTGTTAGGTTTCCGTGGATTTGATGATTGTTCTTTAAATTTGCATCTTGTGGATTCCACCATTAAGAAACCTATGGGAAGTATTAATGATGTTCTTATTGTTGCAAATAGGAATTGTGTTCCCGTATATTTCATTGTACTTGATATAGATTGCAATCCTACATGTCCTATTATTCTTGGTAGACCTTTCCTTAGAACGATTGGTGCAATTATTGATATGAAAGAAGGAAATGATAGATTCCAATTTCTGTTAAGGAAAGGCATGGAACACTTTCCTAGAAAGAAAATTAAATTACCTTATGAATCTATTATGAGAGCCATTTATGGATTGCATATCAAAGATGACAATACCTAGATCTATTATTGCTTTAATGCCTAGCTAGGGGCGTTAAACGATAGCGCTTGTTGGGAGGCAACCCAATTCTATTTTTGTTTCTTGCTTTTTGTTTCTGTTTAATAATAAATAATTCATCTAGCTTCTGTTTAGATGTGGTTTTATGTTTTTAATTAGTGTTTGTGCCAAGTAGAACCTTTGGGAAGACGTGGAAGAAGTCTTTGCGATCTTGCTGTAAAAAACAGAAACTTTAGCGCTCACGAGATTAGCTGCCATTTTTTACTGGAGAGTTCTATTAGGTTAATTATTTTTTAATATGATTAATAGACAAATTACTCACGTCCACCAATTTATTTCAGAATTTTTGGGGTTACAAAAGTATACGTTTGATACAGATTGCTACAGATTGTTCTGTTTTTGACAGATACTGTTTTTCGTGTGTTGTTTGCTTATTTTGATGAATCTATGGCTAGTATCGGGGGGTATGAACCATAGAAAAGTTGGAATACAGTAGGTTTAACACTAATATAAATAAAGAATGAGTTCATTACAGTACTTTAAAGTGGTGATTTGCTTACTTATACTAACGGAGCTCGTGAGATTTTCTATTGAGTTTTGTGTTGTGAAGTTTTCAAGTTTTGGGTAAAGATTTGATGGATTTTGGAATAAGGAGTGGCAAGAGACTAAGCTTGGGGATGCCCATGGAACCCCAAGGTAAAATTCAAGGACAACCAAAAGCCTAAGCTTGGGGGTGCCCCGGAAGGCATCCCCTCTTTCGTCTTCGTCCATCGGTAACTTTACTTGAGGCTATATTTTTATTCACCACATGATATGTGTTTTGCTTGGAGCGTCCTATATGATTTGAGTCTTTTCTTGTTAGTTTACCACAATAATCCTTGCTGTACACACCTTTTGGAGAGACACACATGAATTGGAATTTCTTAGAATACTCTATGTGCTTCACTTATATCTTTTGAGCTAGATAATTTTGCTCTAGTGCTTCACTTATATCTTTTTAGAGCACGGTGATGGTTTTATTTTATAGAAATTATTGACCTCTCATGCTTCACTTATATCATTTTGAGAGTCTTTTATAAAAGCATGGTAATTTTCTTTGGCTATAAAATTAGTCCTAATATGTTAGGCATCCAAGATGGGTATAATAAAAACTTTCATAAAAAGTGCATTGAATACTACGAGAAGTTTGATGCTTGATGATTGTTTTGAGATGTGAAGATGGTAATATTAGAGTCGTGCTAGTTGAGTAGTTGTGAATTCGAGAAATACTTGTGTTGAAGTTTGCAAGTCCCGTAGCATGCACGTATGGTGACCGTTGTGTGACAAATTTGAAACATGAGGTGTTCTTTGATTGTCATCCTTATGAGTGGCGGTCGGGGAAGAGCGATGGTCTTTTCCTACCAATCTATCCCCCTAGGAGCATGCATGTAATGCTTGATTTTTGATGACTTGTAGATTTTTGCAATAAGTATGTGAGTTCTTTATGACTAATGTTGAGTCCATGGATTATACGCACTCTCACCTTTCCATCATTGCTAGCCTCTTCGGTACCATGCATTGCCCTTTCTCACCTTGAGAGTTGGTGCAAACTTCGTAGGTGCATCCAACCCCTGTGATATGATATGCTCTATCACACATAAACCTCCTTATATCTTCCTCAAAACAGCTACCATACCTACCTATTATGGCATTTCCATAGCCATTCCGAGATATATTGCCATGCAACTTTCCACCGTTTCATTTATTATGACATGCTTCATCATTGTCATATTGCCTTGCATGATCATGTAGTTGACATCGTATTTGTGGCATAATTTATCATACATTGCCCATCCCGGTACACCGCCGGAGGCACTCATATAGAGTCATATTTTGTTCTAGTATCGAGTTGTAATCATTGAGTTGTAAATAAATAGAAGTGTGATGATCATTATTAATAGAGCATTGTCCAAAAAAGAGAAAAGAAATAAAAGGGACAATGCTACTATCCTTTTTTCCACACTCGTGCTTCAAAGTAGCACCATGATCTTTATGATAGAGAGTCTCTTATTTTGTCACTTTCATATAATAGTGGGAATTTTTCATTATAGAACTTGGCTTGTATATTCCAACAATGGGCTTCCTCAAATGCCCTAGGTATTCATGAGCAAGCAAGTTGGATGCACACCCACTTAGTTTCTTTTGTTGAGCTTTCATACATTTTATAGCTCTAGTGCATCTGTTGCATGGCAATCCCTACTCCTTGCACTGACATAAATTGATGGGCATCTCCCTAGCCCATTGATTAGCCGCGTCAATGTGAGACTTTCTCCTTTTTTGTCTTCTCCACACAACCCCCATCATTATATTCTATTCCACCCATAGTGCTATGTCCATGGCTCACGCTCATGTATTGCGTGAAGGTTGAAAAAAGTTTGAGATTACTAAAGTATGAAACAATTGCTTGGCTTGTCATCGGGGTTGTGCATGATGAGACCATTTTTTGTGACGAAAATGAAGCATAGCCAAACTATATGATTTTGTAGGGATAAGCTTTCTTTGGCCATGTTATTTTGAGAAGACATAATTGCTTAGTTAGTAAGCTTGAAGTATTATTATTTTTATGTCAATATTAAACTTTTATATTGAACCTTTCGGATCTGAACATTCATGCCACAATAAAAAGAATTACTTTGAAAATTATGTTAGGTAGCATTCCACATCTAAAATTCTATTTTTATCATTTACCTACTCGAGGACGAGCAGGAATTAAGCTTGGGGATTCTTGATAATTCTCCAACGTATCTATAATTTTTGATTGTTCCATGCTATTATATTATTTGTTTTGGATGTTTAATGGGCTTTATTATGCACTTTTATATTATTTTTGGGACTAACCTATTAACCGAAGGCCCAGTGCAAATTGTTGTTTTTTTCCTATTTTAGTGTTTCACAAAAAAGGAATATCAAACGGAATCCAAACGGAATGAAACCTTCGCGAGGATCGTTTTTGGAACAAACGCAATCCAGGAGACTTGGAGTGGATGTCAAGGAAGCAGCGAGGAAGCCACGAGGCAGGAGGGCGCGCCCAGGGGGTGGGTGCACCCCCCACCCTCGTGGCTCCACCGACCTACTTCTTTCGCCTATATATACTCATATACCTTGAAAACATCCAGGAGCACCACGAAACCCTATTTCAACCGCAGCAACCTTCTGTACCCATGAGATCCCATCTTGGGGCCTTTTCCGGCGCTCCGCCGGAGGGGAAATCGATCGCAGAGGGCTTCTACATGAACACCATAGCCTCTCCGATGATGTGTGAGTAGTTTACCACAGACCTTCGGGTCCATAGTTATTAGCTAGATGGCTTCTTCTCTCTCTTTGGATCTCAATACAAAGTTCTCCTCGATTCTCTTGGAGATCTATTCGATGTAATTCTTTTTGTGGTGTGTTTGTCGAGATCCGATGAATTGCGGGTTTGTGATCAAGATTATCTATGAACAATATTTTATTCTTCTCTAAATTCTTATATGCATGGTTTAAATATCTTTGCAAGTCTCTTCGAATTATCAGTTTTGTTTGGCCTACTAGATTGATTTTTCTTGCAATGGGAGAAGTGCTTAGCTTTGGGTTCAATCTTGTGGTGTCCTTTCCCAATGACAGCAGGGGCAGCAAGGCACGTATTGTATTGTTGCCATCAAGAATAAAAAGATGGGGTTTATATCATATTGCTTGAGTTTATCCCTTTACATCATGTCATCTTGCCTAATGCGTTACTCTGTTCTTATGAACTTAATACTCTAGATGCATGCTGGATAGTGGTCGATGTGTGGAGTAATAGTAGTAGATGTAGAATCGTTTCGGTCTACTTGTCACGGACGTGATGCCTATATACATGATCATGCCTAGATATTCTCATAACTATGCACTTCTCTATCAATTGCTCTACAGTAATTTGTTCACCCACCATAGATTATGCTATCTTGAGAGAAGCCACTAGTGAAACCTATGGCCCCGGGTCTATTCTCCATTTTATTATTTTCCCTTCAACTAGTTATTTCTGTTTCCGTTTATTTTGCAATCTTTACTTTTCAATCTATACAACAAAAATACCAAAAATATTTATCTTATTATCTTTATCATATCTCACTTTTGCAAGTGGCCATGAAGGGACTGACAACCCCTTTATCGCATTGGTTGCAAGGTTCTTGATTGTTTGTGTAGGTACGAGGGACTTGCGTGTAGTCTCCTACTAGATTGATACCTTGGTTCTCAAAAGCTGAGGGAAATACTTATGCTACTTTGCTGCATCACCCTTTCCTCGTCAAGGGAAAACCAATGCATGCTCAAGAGGTAGCAGCTGTCTCTAATGCATAATCCCAAAACGATAGTGGTAAATCGGTAAGAGACATCATAGATCGCACCATATCTAATAAAGTACGGTTGCGACGTTCGGACATACCATTACGTTGTGGTGTTCCAGGTAGCGTGAGTTGTGAAACTATTCCACATTGTTTTAAATGAAGGCCAAACTTGTAACTCAAATATTCGCCTCCGCAATCAGATCGTAGAAACTTTATTTTCTTGTTATGATGATTCTCCACTTCACTCTGAAATTCTTTGAACTTTTCAAATGTTTCAGACTTGTGTTTTATTAGGTAGATATACCCATATCTGCTCAACTCATCTGTGAAGTTTAGAAAATAACGATACCCACTGCGAGCCTCAACACTCATTGGACTGCATATATTGGTATGTATTATTTCCAATAAGTCAGTGGCTCGCTCCATTGTTCCGGAGAATGGAGTATTAGTCATCTTGCCCATGAGTCATGGTTCGCAAGCATCAAATGATTCATAATTACGTAATTCCAAAAGTCCATCCGCATGGAGTTTCTTCATGCGTTTTACACCAATATGACATAAATAGTAGTGCCACAAATATGTTGCACTGTCATTGTCAACTTTGCATCTTTTAGCATCAATATTATGAATATGTGTATCACCACAATCGAGATTCAACAAAAAATAGACCACTCTTCAAGGGTGCATGACCATAAAAGATATTACTCATATAAATAGAACAACCATTATTCTCCGATTTAAAAGAATAACAGTCTCGCATTAAACAAGATCCAGATATAATGTTCATGCTCAACGCTGGCACCAAATAACAATTATTCAGGTCTAAAACTAATCCCGAAGGTAGATGTAGAGGTAGTGTGCTGACGGTGATCACATCGACCTTGGAACCATTCCCGATGTGCATCGTCACCTCGTCCTTAGCCGTTGTTTAATCCATAGTCCCTGTTTTGAGTTACAAATATGAGCAACCGAACTGGTATCAAATACCCAGGCACTACTACGAGCATTAGTAAGGTACACATCAATAATTGGGGCAGTTCCGCTTCTTATAATCAATCCCTTTGCAGTAGAAGCACTCAGTTTCAGGCTTACGTCCAGACTTGGGCTTCTTCCCGGGAGTGGCAACTTGCTTGCCATTCTTCTTAAAGTTCCCCTTCTTTCATTTGCCATTTTTCTTGAAACTACTGGTCTTGTTAACCATCAACACTTGATGCTCCTTCTTGATTTCTACCTCCGCAGCTTCTAGCATAACGAAGAGCTCGGGAATTGTCTTATCCATCCCTTGCATATTATAGTTCATGACGAAGCCTTTGTAGCATTGTGGCAGTGATTGGAGAACTCTGTCAATAACACTATCATCTGGAAGATTAACTCCCGGCTGAGTCAAGTGGTTATGATACCCAGACATTTTGAGTATCTGTTCACTGACAGAAATGTTCTCCTCCATCTTGCAGCTATAGAACTTGTTGGAGACTTCATATCTCTCAACTTGGGCATTTGCTTGAAATATTGACTTCAACTCCTGGAACATCTCATATGGTCCATGACGTTCAAAGTGTCTTTGAAGTCCCGATTCTAATCCATAAAGCATGGCACACTGAACTATCGAGTAGTCATCAGATCGAGCTTGCTAGACGTCCATAACATCAGCATCTGCTCCTACAGCAGGCCTTTCACCTAGCGGTGCATCAAGGACATAATTCTTCTGTGCGGCAATGAGGATAATCCTCAAGTTACGGGCCCAGTCCATGTAGTTTCCACCATCAGCTTTCAACTTAGCTTTCTCTAGGAACACATTAAAATTCAAGGGAACGGTAGCACGGGCCATTGATCTACAACATAGATATGCAAAAACTATCAGGACTAAGTTCATGATAAATTAAGTTCAATTAATCATATTACTTAAGAACTCCCACTTAGATAGGCATCCCTCGAGTCATCTAAATGATTACGTGATCC
The DNA here is from genome assembly GCF_018294505.1 of Triticum aestivum. Lineage (NCBI taxonomy): Eukaryota > Viridiplantae > Streptophyta > Magnoliopsida > Poales > Poaceae > Triticum > Triticum aestivum. The sequence goes on from NC_057800.1 coordinate 262,983,847, forward strand.
AAATCAACTAAACCATGTCCGATCATCACGTGAGATGGAGTAGTCTTCAATGGTGAACATCTCTATGTTGATTATATCTATTATGTGATTCACGTTCGACCTTTCGGTCTCCAGTGTTCTGAGGCCATGTCTGTACATGCTAGGCTCGTCAAGTTTTACCCGAGTATTTCGCATGTGCAAAACTGTCTTGCACCCGCTGTATGTGAATGTAGAGCTTATCACACCCAATCATCATGTGGTGTCTCAGCACGATGAACTGTCACAACGGTGCATACTCAGGGAGAACACTTATACCTTGAAATTTTAGTGAGGTGTAATCTTATAATGCTACCGCTGTACTAAGCAAAATAAGATGCATAAAAGATAAACATCACAAGCAATCAAAATATGTGACATCATGTGGCCATCATCATCTTGTGCCTTTGATCTCCATCTCCAAAGCACCGTCATGATCTCCATCATCACCGGCTTGACACCTTGATCTCCATCGTAGCGTCGTGGTCGTCTCGCCAACTATTGCTTGTACAACTATCGCTAACGCATAGTGATAAAGTAAATCAATTACATGGCGTTTCCATTTCATACAATAAGGCGACAACCATAAGGCTCCTGCCAGTTGCTGATAACTTTTACAGAACATGATCATCTCATACAATAATGTATATCACATCATGTCTTGACCATATCACATCACGACATGTCCTATAAAAACAAGTTAGACGTCCTCTACTTTGTTGTTGCAAGTTTTACATCGCTGCTACGAGCTTCAAGTAAAAAAACCACAACGGTGATTTATCAAGTTTGTTGTTTTAACCTTCAACAAGGACCGGCCGCAGTCAAATTTGATTCAACTAAAGTTGGAGAAATAGACACCCGCCATCCACCATTATGTAAAACTAGTTGCATGTCTATCGGTGGAACCTATCCCATGAACGTGGTCATGTAAGGTTGGTCCGGGCCGCTTCATCCAACAATACTGCCGCATCAAAATAAGACATTGGTGGTAAGCAGTATGACGATCACCGCCCACAACTCTTTGTGTTCTACTCGTGCATATCATCTACACCTAGACCTGGCTCGGATGCCACTATTGGGGAATGTAGCATGCAATTCAAAAAAATTCCTACGCTCACGCAAGATCTATCTAGGAGATGCATAGCAACGAGAGGGGGAGAGTGTGTCCACGTACCCTCGTAGACCGAAAGCGGAAGCATTTGACAACGCGGTTGATGTAGTCGAACTTCTTCTTGTTCCGACTAATCAAGCACCAAATGTACGGCACCTCCGAGTTTTGCACACATTCAGCTCGATGACGTCCCTCGAACTCGTGATCCAGCAAGGTGTCGAGGGAGAGTTTCCTCAACACGACGGCGTGGTGACGGTGATGGTGAAGTGTGATACGTCTTCGTCGTATCTACTTTTCCAAACACTTTTGCCCTTGTTTTGGACTCTAACTTGCATGATTTGAATGGAACTGACCCGAACTGACGCTGTTTTCAGCAGAATTGCCATGGTGTTATTTATGTGCAGAAACAAAAGTTCTCGGAATGACCTGAAACTTCACGGAGACTATTTTCGGAAATAATAAAAAATACTGGCAAAAGATCAAGACCAGGGGGCCCACACCCTAGCCACGAGGCTGGGGGCGCGCCTGCCCCCCTGGGCACGCCCCCTACCTCGTGGGCCCCCTGGAGCTCCTCGGACCTCAACTCCAACTCTATATATTAGTGTTCGGAGAGAAAAAAATCAAGGAGAAAGATTCATCGCGTTTTACGATACGGAGCCGCCGCCAAGCCCTAAACTCTCTCGGGAGGGCTGATCTGGAGTCCGTTCGGGGCTCCGGAGAGGGGAATCCGTCGCCATCGTCATCATCAACCATCCTCCATCACCAATTTCATGATGCTCACCGCCGTGCGTGAGTAATTCCATTGTAGGCTTGCTGGACGGTGATGGGTTGGATGAGATTTATCATGTAATCGAGTTAGTTTTGTTAGGGTTTGATCCCTAGTATCCACTATGTTCTGAGATTGATGTTGCTATGACTTTGCTATGCTTAATGCTTGTCACTAGGGCTCGAGTGCCATGATTTCAGATCTGAACCTATTATGTTTTCATGAATATATGTGAGTTCTTGATCCTATCTTGCAATTCTATAGTCACCTACTATGTGTTATGATCCGGCAACCCGAAGTGACAATAATCGGGACCACTTCCGTTGATGATCGTAGTTTGAGGAGTTCATGTATTCACTATGTGTTAATGTTTTGGCCCGGTACTCTATTAAAAGGAGGCCTTAATATCCCTTAGTTTCCGCTAGGACCCCACTGCCACGGGAGGGTAGGACAAAAGATGTCATGCAAGTTCTTTTCCATAAGCATGTATGACTATATTCGGAATACATGCCTACATTACATTGATGAATTGGAGCTAGTTCGGTGTCACCCTAGGTTATGACTGTTACATGATGAACTGCATCCGGCATAATTCTCTATCACCGATCCATTGCCTACGAGCTTTCTATATATTGTTCTTCGCTTATTTACTTTTCCATTGCTATTATTATCATCACTACAAAATACCAAAAACATTACTTTGCTATCGTTACCACTACTATCATATTACTTTGCTACTAAATACTTTGCTGCAGATATTAAGTTTCCAGGTGTGGTTGAATTGACAACTCAACAGGTAATACTTGAGAATATTATTTGGCTCCCCTTGTGTCAAATCAATAAATTTCGGTTGAATACTCTACCCTCGAAAACTGTTGCGATCCCCTACACTTGTGGGTTATCAATACTATTTTCTGGCGCCGTTGCCGGGGAGCATAGCTCTATTCTTTGAGTCACTTGGGTTTTATATCTGTGTATCATTATGAAGAACTTGAGAGATCCAAAAACCAAGATTTATCCCTCAACTACGAGGGGAGGTAAGGAACTGCCATCTAGCTCTGCACTTGATTCACCTTCTGTTTTGAGTAAGCTTGCGACACCTAAACTTGCTTCTGCTATTGATTCTGATATGTCGCACATTATTGATGATGCCACTTCTGCTATGCATGATACTTATGATGAAACTACTTCTATGCTTGATACAACTGTGCCACTTGGTGAATTTCTTGATGAGAAACTTGCTAGGGCTAGAGAGAATGAAATTATTGAAACTGATAATACTGATAAAAGTGATTATGAAGGCTCTCCTAATAAATATGAATTACCTGTTGTGTCTGAGGGCTATGTTATGGATGAAGAAACTAAAAGAGACTTTCTTGCTTGCAATGATAGAAGTGATCTTAAGAAATTATTAGCTAAGCTTAAACAAAAAACTCTGAATGCTAGAATGAAATATGATCCTGCTTATGCTACTTCACCTATCTTTGTTACTGATAAGGATTATGAATTCTCTATTGATCCTGATATAATTACTTTGGTTGAATCTGATCCTTTTTATGGCTATGAATCTCAAACTGTTGTGGCACATCTTACTAAATTAAATGATATAGCTACCTTGTTCACTAATGATGAGAGAACTCGCTAGTTTTATATTCTTAAAATATTCCCGTTCTCATTAAGGGTGATGCCAAGATATGGTTTAATTCTCTTGATCCTGGTTGTGTGCGTAGTCCCCAGGATATGATTTATTACTTCTCTGCCAAATATTTCCCTGCTCATAAGAAACAAGCTGCCTTAAGGGATATATATAATTATGTGTATTGAAGAAGAGAGTCTCCCACAAGCTTGGGGGAGGCTTCTCCAATTACTTAATGCTTTGCCTGATCATCCTCTTAAGAAAAATGAAATACTTGATATCTTTTATAATGGACTAACCGATGCTTCCAGAGATTACCTGTATAGTTGTGCTGGTTCTGTTTTCAAGGAAAGAAAGAACACAGGATGAAGCTGAAATTCTATTGAATAATATGTTGACAAATGAAAATAATTGGACACTTCCCGAGCCAACTCCTGAGCCTATTCCTAAACCAACTCCAAAAAAAGGGGTGTTCTAGTTCTCAGTCCTGAAGATATGCAAGAGGCAAAGAAATCCATGAAAGAAAAGGGTATTAAAGCTGAAGATGTCAAGAATTTACCTCCAATTTAAGAAATACATGGTCTTAATTTACCGCCTATTGAAGAAACACATGGTCTTTATAACCCGACACAGGTAGTAAAGGTAAATTCTCTCTATAGATATGATAAAGCTGAAATCCCATTTACTAAGTTTGCTAGCCCATTCTTAGATGAGTTTGATAAATTTATGGTTAAGTAAGAAGACTTTAATGATTATTTTGGTAGATAATTAAAACGCAGTGCTCATATGCTTGAACACTTGGGTGATTATATGGCTAATGTCAAAGGTGAACTTAAACTTATTAGTAAACATGATTCTATGGTTACCACTCAAGTAGAACAAGTACTTAAAGCTCAAAATGATTTGCTCAATGAATTGAATAGTAAGAATAAGGACTATGTTGTTAGAGTGGCTACTAGAACTAGTAAAATGACTCAGGAACCTTTGTATCCTGAAGGCCACCCTAAGAGAATTGAGCAAGATTCTCAGAGAAATAATATAGATGCACCTAGTCCTTCTAAAAGGAAGAAAAAGAAAAATGATAGGACTTTGCATGCTTCTAGTGAACCTATTGCTGAAACACCTGAGAATCCAAATGATATTTCTATTTCTGATGCTGAAACACAATCTGGTAATGAACCTGAAACTAGTGATAATGTTAATGATAATGTTTATGATGATGCTCAACCTAGCAATGATAATGATATAGAAATTGAACCTACTATTGATCTTGATAACCCACAATCAAAGAATCAATGTTATGATAAGAAAGAATTTGTTGCTAGGAAGCACGGTAAAGAAAGAGAACCATGGGTTCAGAAACCCATGCCTTTTCCTCCCAAACCATCCAAGAAAAATGATGATGAGGATTTTGAGCGCTTTGCTGAAATGATTAGACCTATCTTTTTGTGTATGCGTTTGACTGATATGCTCAAAATGAATCCTTATGCTAAGTATATGAAAGAAATTGTTACTAATAGAAGAAAGATACCAAAAGCTGAACTTTCCACCATGCTTGCTAATTACACTTTTAAGGGTGGAATACCTAATAAGTTAGGAGATCCTGGAGTACCCACTATACCATGCTCCATTAAAAGGAATTATGTTAAAACTGCTTTATGTGATCTTGGAGCCGGTGTTAGTGTTATGCCTCTCTCTTTATATCGTAGACTTGATTTAAATAAGTTGACACCTATTGAAGTATCTTTGCAAATGGCTGATAAATCAACTGTTATACATGTCGGTATTTGTGAGGATGTGCCTGTTGTGGTTGCAAACATTACTATTTTAAAGGACTTTGTTATTCTTGATATTCCCAAGGACGATAGTATGTCTATTATTCTTGGAAGACCCTTTTTGAATACTGCAGGAGCTGTTATTGATTGCATGAAAGGCAATGTCACCTTTCATGTTAATGGTAATGAGCATACGGTACACTTTCCGAGGAAACAACCTCAAGTTCATAGTATTAATTCTATTGGAAAAGTTCCATTGATTATTTTTGGAGGTTTTGAATTTCCTCTTCCTACTGTCAAGAAGAAACATGATATTCTAATTATTGGGGATGTGCATATCCCCGTTGAGGTAACATAGTGTTATTCGAAATTTCTCCGGTTCCATGTTATTCGGAATGAGTTTGTTAACAAGAGTTGATCAACCTTGTTAATGGATTCCTTTTGATGATCATGAGATGGATGAAGTTACAGAGCACAACCTTCTGTGCCCTTATTTTACTTTCTGTTATTTATATTAAATAAAGTAAAATTAGTATTTTCTATCTATTATCTGAATTATCCGTGCAATATAAAAATACCCCGAAAATAAAAGTTCTCCAAATGCCCTGAAATTTAAATATGATTTTTCTGGAATATTTGAGAATATTTGGCACTGAGAACACACTAGGGGGCATCCACCTGGCCACGAGGGTGGAGGGCATGCCCTACCCCCCTGGGCGCGCCCCCCTGCCTCGTGGGCCCACGGTGGCCCTCCTCCACTTATTCCTGCACCCACACACTCCTTCTTCCTCCCACAAACACCATTATCCAGCTCAAGCATGAGTTCTAGCTCATTTTGCTGCGATTTTTTATCTCCTTGCTCAAATCACCTCTCACAAAACTGCTTTGGGGGATTGTTCCTTGGTATGTGACTCCTCCATTGGTCCAATTAGTTTTTGTTCTAGTGCTTTATTCATTGCAAATTTGTGCTGCCTAGGTGACCATGTTCTTGAGCTTGCATGTCAAATTTATATGGTTCCAAGTAGTTCTAATGCATGATACAGGCTCTAGGCACTTGTAGGAGTAGTTGCTATCAATTTTGTTGAGTTTGGTTTACTTTTATTTGAAGTTACTAAAAATTTCAGAAATTTTTCAGAGGAACAAATATGTTTAGGAAAATGTACCAAGGTGGTTCTTCAAGGAAACAAGGACCCAGGCTTGCAATGCGTGATGCTGATGATGAGCCACCAAGGGACGCTCCAGTGCGGTCTTGTGAATGGCCTTCAGAGGACTTCATGGATCGAGCAGGAATTAAGGAAGAATTTAACGTATATTTGCGTAATGCTGATCTTGTGAGCTTCGAGCAGAAAAATGTCGTCAGTACCACTATCTCACTAGTTCCTTTGTGAGGAGGTTTGAATTTTCATCTTCACGTAATTCTCAAAGTGTCCTGTTTGATCTTTATGAAAATTCTTACACTATGGACTTAGAGTACTTTACCACTGCTTGCAAACTTCCACAGTGGGGTGGTGCTAATGAACCTCGCAAATCTGAATTTAGAGATTTTCTTGGTAGTATAACTGTGGGGGAATCTAGAGATATAGCACAAGCTACCATACGGAGCATTCACTTTCCTGCTATACATTATTTTGCTCTCTTCATAGGTAGGTGCATAAATGGTAAAGATGAAGCATGTCATATGTGTGTCCCTGACCTCAGTATTCTTAGGAGTGCTGTGTTAGGAGATAAACATTATAATTTGGGAGCCATTGTTGCACGTAGGTTGCATCATAATATATTTATGGAGATTTATTTGGTGGAATTTATGCAACCCGTATAGCTAATTTTCTTGGTATAACCATACGTGAGGATGATACTGAGCTGTCTCCTGCTTAATTGGATTATGAGGCTATGGTTCGTCATCATTTTGATGAGAGGAACGATTAGTTCCTCCAGTACCGACTAATCTTTGACAGACGACGCACCTATCACGTTGCTCTCCCTGCTTCTACTTTCTTTGACTTTTAGGCAAAAGGGAGACATTTTATAACTAGAGAGGAGGTGGAAGAGTATAAGAGGAGGGCTGAGATAGCTCACCTCCAAGCTGCAGCCCACGATGTAATGACTGCTGCATCTTAGTATGAGCCCAACTACAACTTTGGATATCCGCCAGGCCATCTGTGGCCATAGACCAACTTAGGCCAAAAGCCTAAGCTTTGGGGAGCACGTATTTCCCATCGACATTACATTCATGTTTACACACTCATTGCTAGATGTCAGTGCTCATACTTTTCATTGTAATATCCATGCTAGTTTATTTCCTTTTTATGCTTTCTTCTTGTGTGTTTAATAAATCTTAAGAAAAACCAAAAAAATTAGTTGTAGCTTTTAATTAGTTTACTTTCCATGCTTGTAGTTGTAATTAAAAAGAAAACCCAAAAAGATTTCTTGTTCTTCTTTTTGCTTGTTGGGAGCTTTCCCGTGTAAATAGTTATATTTCTTTTCTTTTCTTTGGGGGTCGATACGAGAAGACCATGATTAAATTGTTGAAGTGGCTCTTATATGCATTATTGTTGATCTGACAAAAGAGCCCATATTGCCTTGTCTTCTCCTATTTATTGAACTTGCAGATTCCAGCTTAGTCCAATGCATGTGCACTATTATTATTGTCCACATCGTTCGGTCGTGCAAGTGAAAGGCAATTATGACGATATATGATGAACTGATTGAGATGGGAGAAGCTGGTATGAACTCGACCTCTCTTGTTTTTGTAAATATGATTAGTTCATCGTTCCTGATTCAGCCTATTATGAATAAACATGTTTGCGATGACAATTAGAGATCATAGTTTCTTATGTCATACTTAATTAGCTAGGAGCTTATAATGGTTTACCTTGCGTGCCAACATGTTATTAAAATGGTTGTGATGTGGTATGATAGGGTGGTATCCTCTTTTGAACGATTCGAGTGGTTTGACTTGGCACATGTTCACGCATGTAGTTGAAACAAAATCAACATAGCCTCTACGATATTTATGTTCATGGTGCATTATATCCTACTCATGCTTGCATTCGGCGTTGATTAATTTTAATGCATGTTCATGACTGTTGTCGCTCTCTAGCTGGTCGCTTCCCAGTCTTTTTCTAGCCTTCACCTGTACTAAGAGGGAATACTGCTTGTGCATCCAATTCCATAAACCCCAAAGTTATGCCATATGAGTCCACCATACCTACCTATATACGGTATCTACCTATCGTTCCAAGTAAATTTGTATGTGTCAAACTCTAAACCTTCAAATAAACATTATGTTTTGTATACTTGAATAGCTCATGTATCAACTAGGGTTGTCCGTATCTTCCATGTTAGGGGTTATTCTCAAGAGGAGTGGACTCCGCTCCTCACTCACGAGAAAATGGCTGGTCACCGGGATGCCCAGTCCCATGCTTTATGCAAATCAAATCAAAATAATTGCAAACAAAACTCCCCCTAGGACTCTTGTTAGCTGGAGGCACTCGTTGTTTCGAGCAAGCCATGGATTGATGCTTGTTGGTGGAGGGGGAGTATAAACTTTACCATTATATTTGGGAACCGCCTATAATGTGCGTAGCATGGAAGATATCGCCATCTCTTGGTTGTTATGTTGACAATGAAAGTATACCGCTCAAAATTTTATTCATCTCTATTTAAAAACCGAGCTCTGGCACCTCTACAAATCCCTGCTTCCCTTTGCGAAGGGCCTATATATTTACTTTTATGCTGGGTCATCCTCCTCTTATTAAAAAGCACCCGTTGGAGAGCACCTCTGTCATTTGCATTCATTACTGATTAGTTTACATCGAGTATGACTTGACTGGATCTCTTTTACCATGAATTACAATGTCTAGTCAGTCCTTGATCTTTAAAGGTGCTCTGCATTTATGTTTTGCGGTCTCAGAAAGGGCTAGCGAGATACCATCTATTATATCATATTATGATTGTTTTGAGAAAGTGTTGTCATCCGAGGTTTATTATTATTGCTCGCTAGTTGATTATGCCATTGATATGGGTAAACATGAGACCTAAGCGTTATTGTGAATATGGTTAGTTTATAATCTTTACTGAAAACTTGAATGATGGCTTTACATATTTACAACAACAAGAGCAAACAGAGTTTGTAAAAGTTTTTCTTTATCACTTTCAGTTTGTCAACTGAATTGCTTGAGGACAAGCAAAGGGTTAAGCTTGGGGGAGTTGATACGTCTCCGTCATATCTACTTTTCCAAACACTTTTGCCCTTGTTTTGGACTCTGACTTGCATGATTTGAATGGAACTAACCCGGACTGACGCTGTTTTCAGCAGAATTGCCATGGTGTTATTTATGTGAAGAAACAAAAGTTCTCGGAATGGCCTGAAACTTCACGGAGACTGTTTTTGGAAATAATAAAAAAATACTGGCAAAAGATCAAGACCAGGGGGCCCACACCCTAGCCATGAGTGTGGGGGCGCGCCTCCCCCCTGGGCGCGCCCCCTACCTCGTGGGCCCCCTGGAGTTCCTCTGACCTCAACTCCAACTCTATATATTCATGTGTAGGATCGAAGTATGTCTAGAGGGGGGGTGATTAGACTACTTGACCAATTAAAAACTCAACCTTTTCCCAATTTTAGTTCTTGGCAGATTTTAGCTATTTTAGGACAAGTCAAGCAATCATCACACAATTCAAGCAAGCATGCAAAGAGTTTATGGGCAGCGGAAAGTAAAGCATGCAACTTGCAAGAGTATAAAGGGAAGGGTTTGGAGAAGTCAAACGCTATTGGAGACACGGATGTTTTTCCCGTGGTTCGGATAGGTGGTGCTATCCTACATCCACGTTGATGGAGACTTCAACCCACGAAGGGTAATGGTTGCGCGAGTCCACACAGGGCTCCACCCAAGGGCAACGGTTGCACGAGTCCACGAAGGGCTCCACCCACGAAGGGTCCACGAAGAAGCAACCACCCACAAAGGGTCCACGAAGAAGCAACCTTGTCTATCCCACCATGGCCATCGCCCACGAAGGACTTGCCTCACTAGCGGTAGATCTTCACGAAGTAGGCGATCTCCTTGCCCTTACAAACTCCTTGGTTCAACTCCACAATCTTGTCGGAGGCTCCCAAGTGACACCTAGCCAATCTAGGAGACACCACTCTCCAAGAAGTAACAAATGGTGTGTAGGTAATGAACTCCTTGCTCTTGTGCTTCAAATGATAGTCTCCTAAACACTCAACTCTCTCTCATAGGATTTGGATTTGGTGGAAAGAAGATTTGAGTGGAAAGCAACTTGGGAAGGCTAGAGATCAAGATTCATATGGTAGGAATGGAATGTCTTGGTCTCAACACCTGAGTAGGTGGTTCTCTCTCAGAACATATGAGTTGGAATGGTGTGTGTGTTCTGATGGCTCTCTCTCTTAATGAGAAAGAGGTGGAGGGGTATATATAGCCTCCACACAAAATCCAACCTTTACACACAATTTACCAATCTCGGTGGGACCGAATCAGAAAACTCGGTCTGACCGAAATAGTAAACCTAGTGACCATTAGGAATTTCGGTGGGACTGACATGCAACTCGGTAGGACCGATTCGGTTAGGGTTTGGGCATAACGTAATCTCGGTGAGACCGATTACACAAACTCGGTGAGACCGAATTTGGTAATTAGCTAACCAGAGAGTTGGTCAGGCAAACTCGGTGGGACCGATTTGCTCTTTTGGTGAGACCGAGTGGAACTCGGTGAGACCGAAAAGTTACAAAGGGGAAACACTGAGTTTACATTGCAATCTCGGTGGGACCGATTCGCTCTTTCGGTGGGACCGAAAAGTTACGAAAGGGAAACAGAGAGTTTGCAACCCCATCTCGGTGGGACCGAGATCCTTATCGGTAGAACCGAATTGCTAGGGTTTGGCAGTGGCTAATGACAAGTGAAACTCGGTGGCGCCGGATAGGAAGAATCGGTAGGACCGAGTTTGGCTTAGAGTTTAGGTCATATGTGGATATGGGAAAGTAGTTGAGGGTTTTTGGAGCATATCACTAAGCACATGAAGCAAGAGGCTCATTAAGCAACACCTCATCCCTCCTTAATAGTATTGGCTTTTCCTATGGACTCAATGTGATCTTGGATCACTAAAATATAAAATGAAGAGTCTTGAGCTTTTGAGCTTGAGCCAATCCATTGTGCTTAGCATTTTGAGGGTTCCACTTTCACATCCATGCCATGCCAATCATTGAGCTTTCCTGAAATAATTATCTTGGAATAGTATTAGCTCAATGAGCTATATGTTGTTATGAATTACCAAAACCACCTAGGGATAGTTGCACTTTGAATCTCCCCCTTTTTGGTAATTGATGACAACATATAGATCAAAGCTTCGACAAAAGATAATAAGCATGAAATATATCGTCGCTTTGAGAAGTATGTGATAAGTAAGAGCTCCCCCTAAATTTGTGCATATTTAAAATTTGCTTTGGACTGCAAATGCACAAAGAGTTAGAGTCATGGGTTACTCTTCCATGTCACATACATCTTGGTGGAGCGCTCAAAATGATGAGATTGAAATGCATGCACTCATCACCAAGAATAGTGAATGATCACAAACGATAGATGGAATGGTAATTTTTAAGCAAGCATTAAGCGAACATTAAGTGTAGCTTATGATCAAACACATATAAAGCAAGAGAGAAAAGCAACACACTCTCTCTCGAAGCCTATGATCTATTCATCTTCTCCCCCTTTGGCAACAAGTTACCAAAAAGTTCCTAGAAAATGCATAGCACTAGATCGACGCTCAGGCTTGATCTTCAGGTGGTGGTGGAGTCCGGAGCACTCCAAGGACAAAACCTTCGGTAGACGTGGTCGGAGTCAAGGCTGAAGTGGATGCTGGAGCTGGTGGAACGGAGGCTGTGGCTGGTGCAGACGTTGTAGCTCTGGTGTTAGCAACTGGCAGTGCAGACGACCTCGGACCTTGTGGCACCCTCGCAAAAGCATGAGTCGTGGTCCTGCCTCTCCTCTCATTCATGTCGTCCTGGAGCTGCTCCACGGCAGTCTGTATCTCTGTCACCTTGATGTCCAAGTCATAGAATCTTTGTTCCATGATCCTCTCTAAGCTCGCCTGGTTCTGAGTCAGGGTGGCTATACTCTGCTCAATCCGCAGGGTGGACGCAATCAAGTAACTGAGCTGCTCTTGTTTGGTTTTCAGGAAGTAATCAGATGCCTCCGCTTGAGTAGGCATCCTGGCAGCTTTCTCCTTCTTCGCCTTCTCCTTCTGAGCTTGTGCATGGGCAGATGATGGTTCATTCTCTGTCATCACAACTTCATTGTTCTCAAAATCTGGACGGATGGGCAGGTGTTCCTTATCCAACAAATATACGCCCGTGCCCATCTTGGAGTTGATGAGCTCCTGAATCTGAGGGGCATATCCACAGCTCCTCTTCTGATCTGCCGCAGTCCTTTTGATCGTTTCCACTATGAGGCTCATAACTTTGAATTTTTGAGGCATGTCAAAAACATGAAGCAAATTGATCGCGTGACCTCTGATCATCTTGTGATCTCCAGACTTGGGCAGAAGGGTGTGCCTAAGGATCTAGTTGATCGTAGGCAATCCTGAGAGCACATAATGCACTAAGCCAAACTTGAACGTGTCAAGTGCTTCATTCAGAATCTCCTTGTACATGTTGGACATGGAGTTGTGGTCCATCTTTTTCTTGGCATAAATGTCCAAGTCATCTGCTTGCTCCTCTGGGGCATTGATTAGCTTCACCCATTCCTCAACAGTAGAGTTGTACCTTGTACCTTCTGACATCCATGTGATCCTGCCATCCGGATAAAAGTGTGCTGTGGAGTAGAATTGCATGATCAATTCCTCGTTCCACTTTGTGAGCTTCTGCCCAACAAAGTCCTCTACTCCACACGCCTTGAAGCTGTCCTGGACTCCTGGGTAGTACTCTTCATTGTCCTTGATATAGGTCCAGTCGACCCATCTCATGTCACATATGATTGGCTTCTTGTCAAGTAGCACTGTCTCATAGAAATCTTGCTGCTCCTTGGTATGAAATCTGTAGTCCACTGCAGTCCTTCTCCTAGAAGCATATGGATCTGCTTCTCTCCACTTCCTGAGCCCTGAGTCTCTCCTGAGCTTCATATCCTCAGCCACAGGATGAGCATCGTTGTGGTCTGGGATCTTGGTCTTGAGCTTCCGAAGGACACTCTCTTCCTCATCCTCAGCAACAGTCTCAGGCACTGGGGCCTTGTTCTTCTCAGCTGCAGGAATGCTCCGTGTGTTCCTCTTTGGTGCACTCTTAGGCTTAGATGCAGCCTTAGGTGCTTCCTTGGGCTTGGATGCAGCTCCCCCTGACCTTATGGCATCTCCCATAAGTTTGGCTGCCTTGGGCGCTGGTGCAGCTGCCTCTTCTTCCTCCTCCTCTTGTACCATGATGGAGGCTTTCCCAAGCACTCTGGCTACAGTCTTCTTCACTCTTTCTTTCCTCTTCTTACCCTCAGCTGCAACGGGCTCAATGGGAGCAGGCTTCTCAGTTGAGGCTCTGGCCTTTGACATGGGTTGCCTGCCTGCTGGCCTCTTGATTTTCAGGCCTGGCTTTGAGCCTTGAGCTGGCTCAACTCTCTTGGAGGTGGCCTCTTCCTCTGCCACATAGTCTTCATCTTCAGAATCTGAGGTTTTCTTCTTCCTTTGTCTCGTGGCAGCTTTTGGCAAATTGCTAGGAGTGCTCCTGCTGCCTTCATCTGAGGAACTTGAGGGGCTAGTGCCCTCACTCAACTGCACTTGCTGCTCTGACAAGTTTTGGCTGTCACTCTGGTCTGACATGTTGCAAACTGACTGCTGACCCTGTGAATAGATTATAGAAGAGATAGAGTGGATGAGCATCACAAAATGCAGAGATTTTTGCAAAGAGAATGATCCAAAAACTTAGTTTTAGTTTCCCACTGAAATCATCTCGGATCTACCGATTTTCAAACTCGGTGATACCGAAGCAGTTTTGGAACCTAAACTAGTGAACTCGGTAGGATCGAGTCACATTTCGGTGGCACCGAGACTGCTAGGGTTTCACTGAGTTCAAAAATCGGTCACACCGATGGTAATTCTCGGTCAGACCGAGTTTTACTTGTGCAATGGCATAAGCCAAATCGGTGGGACCAAGTTTTTCAACTCGGTGGGTCCGAGATGGTTTCGGCGGAAACCTAAACCTAGAATTTTCGAATCAAACCTAATCTATGAGCGTTTTGACTGGATAGAAGTTTATCAAACGTGGCCAGAAACAATATGATCACAATGTGCTAGGAATCAGATTGAGGAATAGCACAAAGATCAAGTCCATACCCTAGTTCGGCGGGGACTTGCTACGGCGGCAACGACTAGGCAGAAATCCCGTTGATAGCGACGGAGACCAGCGACTGGAGGCTGCTAGCGGCGAGAAGACGATCCGGAGACCTCGGGGGCAGAGCAGGCTATCGCGCGGGCGAAGGGGTTCGGAGAAATTTCCAAATTTTGCCCGTGACTATATATAGCCCGACCCTGTCGGTGTGACCGAGTTGAACAACTCGATGGCACCGAGATTCATAACTGCGTGCAGTTACTGAAACTCGGTGAGACCGAAATGTTCAAATCGGTTGCACCGAGATTGAAAACTTAGATCAACTTAATGATCTCGGTAGGACCGAAAGTGGAGTATCGGTCAGACCGAGAATCATAAAGAGGTTTTGGAAGTTTAAGTCTATGACGAATCGGGGACTCCGAGCGCTCCTCACACAGAGTGGTTCGAATCTGACTTGATCAAATTTTGTGATGCGGCATGAATAGAGTTTGAGACGAGAAAAGCATAGATAGCTAGAGGAGGTTCTTAGGCATTCTTGTCCATCCACTTGGCAAAAGAAGATAAAGCCGAACAATCAAAGCAACAAGTGGATGTCCTCGAATGAGTAAAATATGCAATCAGCATGCTCACACAATAATATAGCAAATGGAATATGTGGCAAAGCATGCACAACCAATTCTAGCATCTATCAAGCAATTTGCGATGACAAGGTCATCTATATATGAGTATATTGACTTAGGAGTCAAGTGAGAACACTTGATCGTAGGTCATACTCATCATTTAAGCTCAAGTGGGGTTAGCACTTTTACATAAAGCATTGTTTTGTTCACATCTTTAGAGTTGCTTTAGCTCAGTCTTAGAGTAAAGCTCCCCCTAGATGTGATATCCCCCCTAAGAGGGATGAACTAACCTTGGGTTTTGTCGATGATGACTCCATGTAGACATTGAAGATGTGGATGCTCAATGTTGATGTAGATCTCTTGGAGCTATCCATTTGAGTGAATTGCACTTTCAATACCTACATGGGTTAGTCCCACAAGGAACAAACAAGGATATCCATAGACATAGAGTGATGCACACAAAAGATGATGTCCATGAAAACTTTTAGGTTACCTTGTCCCTTGTCTTACCAACAAGAGGGTTTGTGACTCCTTGAACTAGTGCAAGATGTGGAAGTTGATTGCACTTGTTCTTGCCAAAATGATAAGAGTGAAGTATGTTGGCGGAGTCACCCTCAAGAACTTTCTAGTTCTTCTTCTTTTGGATCCACATCATCTTGATGGGAATCCTTGGAGTTGTAGTCGTACTTGATGAAGTGGAACTTGAAGTAGTCTTGGGAATCCACTTGACTAAGGTCTTAGGAGCTTCTTCAAATGCATCAATTTCCTATTGAAGCTTGTTCTTGCCTTTTTGCTCGTAGTCTTGTGGTGGAAGATCATCTTGAGCTTGTGTCCCCTTGAAAAACTTCTCTTGTTGAGGGACAAACTTTGTCTTGGGGTATTGATCTTCTTCCCATTCAACTCCATTGGTATTGAACTTTCGTTCAAAACCAATACCTTGATTCTTCCGGTGCATTCCTTTCTTGCGCACAATTTCCTCGAATTGCTTACTCCCGGCAAGGCTTTTGTACACTCCTTTCTCTATAATTCCCTTCAATAAGCTATTTTCTTGCTCAAGTGTAACTTGGCTAAGAGAATCATTAGTGGAATCAAGAGAACTACTAGAAGCAACAATATTGGATTTAGCATGATCATTGTTACTACTAGCGGAAGAATCTTTCTTGTTAGATTTGACTTGAGGCATGTAAGTGGATAAGAGTAAACGCTTGGCAATGTAAGAAGAACTTTTCTTGCGGAGATCATCATTGATTGCCTTTAAGAACTCATGCTCTTGCTCAAGATTGAGTTTTTCAAAGCGTAGCTTCTCATGAGCTCTTAAAAGTTCTCGATGATCTTCGAAGATAGTGTCATGAGCTAACTTAAGAGTTTTTAGTTCTTTAGTTAGAGCCTCAATCTTCTCCTTATCATTGTCATTCGTTTTATCTTGATTAGCATGATTAATTGGTCTTTCATCATAGTATTCATCACTAGAGTTGTCACCAAGCAAATCATCACCTAACAAGTCATCTTCATCACTATCGAAATCAACATACTCGGGGTGTGTTACCTTAGGACCTTTGGCCATGAAGCATCTTCCAATTCCTTCATTTGGTGAGTCAAATATGTCATAGGAGTTGGTTGACACAAGTGCTAGACCGGCAACACCTTCATCTTGAGTATCTTCGGAGTCGGAGTGATAACTTCTCTCAGAGTGGCTGTCGGAGTCGGAGCCGGATACCCATTCACCAACATGAGCTTGATGTCTTTGTCTTGTGTAGCTCCTTGATGATTTTTCCTTCCTTTCCGAATCCTTGCTTCTCCGTGAGTATCTTCATTCATAACGATCATCTCTACTCCTTCTCTCTCTTGGTGGTGATCCTTTGCTTCTTCTTTTTGGAGAATCTTCTCTTTTCTTGTAGGGAGCCGTACACTCGTTGGAATAGTGTCCGGGTCTTCCACAATTGTAACAGTTTCTCTCTCGACTAGAAGATCTTTTGTCATTGTAGGACCTTGACTTGGAGCTTCTATCTTTGCTTCTACTCTTGTAGAACTTGTTGAAGTTCTTCACCATTAAGCTCAATTCTTCATTGAAGTTTTGTTCCTCACTTGATGATGTAGGGGCTTCACATGAGGCTTTATAGGCACCACTTGACTTGTTGTGAAGTTCCTCTTTATCCTTAAGTGACATCTCATGAGCAACAATTCTTCCAATCACTTCCGTTGGCTTGAGATCTTTGTAATTGGGCATCATTTGGATCAATGTGCACAAGGTATCATATTTTCCATCCAAGGCTCTTAGGATCTTCTTGATGATGAATCTATCGGTCATCTCTTCACTTCCTAAGCCGGCAATCTCATTTGTGATGAGAGCAAGCCTAGAGTACATTTCAGCGACACCTTCACCATCCTTCATCTTGAACTTGTCAAGTTGGCTTTGAAGCACATCCAGCTTGGATTCCTTGACGGAGTCGGTACCTTCGTGCATATCAATCAAAGTGTCCCAAATTTCCTTTGCATTTTCAAGGCGGCTGATTTTGTTGAATTCTTCTGGGCATAATCCGTTGAAGAGAATATCACAAGCTTGAGCATTGTATTGCAACATCTTCAACTCATCCGCGGTAGCTTCACGGTTTGGTTCTCTCCCATCAAATAAGTCACCTTGCAAACCAACACACACAATAGCCCAAACAGCGGGGTTATGTCCAAGAATATGCATTTTCATTTTATGCTTCCAACTAGCAAAATTAGTACCATCAAAGTAAGGACCTCTTCGGTGATAATTTCCCTCGCTAGACGCCATACTCTCCTAGGTTGTGAAACCAAGGCTATGACCACCAAAAGCTATGGAGATCAAGCAAATGGAGACCAAGGCTCTGATACCACTTGTAGGATCGAAGTATGTCTAGAGGGGGGTGATTAGACTACTTGACCAATTAAAAACTCAACCTTTTCCCAATTTTAGTTCTTGGCAGATTTTAGCTATTTTAGGACAAGTCAAGCAATCATCACACAATTCAAGCAAGCATGCAAAGAGTTTATGGGCAGCGGAAAGTAAAGCATGCAACTTGCAAGAGTATAAAGGGAAGGGTTTGGAGAAGTCAAACGCTATTGGAGACACGGATGTTTTTCCCGTGGTTCGGATAGGTGGTGCTATCCTACATCCACGTTGATGGACACTTCAACCCACGAAGGGTAACGGTTGCGCGAGTCCACACAGGGCTCCACCCAAGGGTAACGGTTGCGCGAGTCCACGAAGGGCTCCACCCACGAAGGGTCCACGAAGAAGCAACCACCCACAAAGGGTCCACGAAGAAGCAACCTTGTCTATCCCACCATGGCCATCGCCCACGAAGGACTTGCCTCACTAGCGGTAGATCTTCACGAAGTAGGCGATCTCCTTGCCCTTACAAACTCCTTGGTTCAACTCCACAATCTTGTCGGAGGCTCCCAAGTGACACCTAGCCAATCTAGGAGACACCACTCTCCAAGAAGTAACAAATGGTGTGTAGGTAATGAACTCCTTGCTCTTGTGCTTCAAATGATAGTCTCCCCAACACTCAACTCTCTCTCTCATAGGATTTGGATTTGGTGGAAAGAAGATTCGAGTGGAAAGCAACTTGGGAAGGCTAGAGATCAAGATTCATATGGTAGGAATGGAATGTCTTGGTCTCAACACATGAGTAGGTGGTTCTCTCTCAGAACATATGAGTTGGAATGGTGTGTGTGTTCTGATGGCTCTCTCTCTTAATGAGAAAGAGGTGGAGGGGTATATATAGCCTCCACACAAAATCCAACCGTTACACACAATTTACCAATCTCGGTGGGACCGAATCAGAAAACTCGGTCTGACCAAAATAGTAAACCTAGTGACCGTTAGGAATTTCGGTGGGACTGACATGCAACTCGGTAGGACCGATTCGGTTAGGGTTTGGGCATAACGTAATCTCGGTGAGACCGATTACACAAACTCAGTGAGACCGAATTTGGTAATTAGCTAACCAAAGAGTTGGTCAGGCAAACTCGGTGGGACCGATTTGCTCTTTTGGTGAGACCGAGTGGAACTCGGTGAGACCGAAAAGTTACAAAGGGGAAACACTGAGTTTACATTGCAATCTCGGTGGGACCGATTCGCTCTTTCGGTGGGACCGAAAAGTTACGAAAGGGAAACAGAGAGTTTGCAACCCCATCTCGGTGGGACCGAGATCCTTATCGGTAGAACCGAATTGCTAGGGTTTGGCAGTGGCTAATGACAAGTGAAACTTGGTGGCGCCGGATAGGAAGAATCGGTAGGACCGAGTTTGGCTTAGAGTTTAGGTCATATGTGGATATGGGAAAGTAGTTGAGGGTTTTTGGAGCATATCACTAAGCACATGAAGCAAAAGGCTCATTAAGCAACACCTCATCCCTCCTTAATAGTATTGGCTTTTCCTATGGACTCAATGTGATCTTGGATCACTAAAATATAAAATGAAGAGTCTTGAGCTTTTGAGCTTGAGCCAATCCATTGTCCTTAGCATTTTGAGGGTTCCACTTTCACATCCATGCCATGCCAATCATTGAGCTTTCCTGAAATAATTATCTTGGAATAGTATTAGCTCAATGAGCTATATGTTGTTATGAATTACCAAAACCACCTAGGGATAGTTGCACTTTCATCGTGCTCGGAGAGAAAAAAATCAAGGAGAAAGATTCATCGCATTTTACGATACGGAGCCGCCGCCAAGCCCTAAACTCTCTCGGGAGGGCTGATCTGGAGTCCGTTCGGGGCTCCGGAGAGGGGAATCCGTCGCCATCGTCATCATCAACCATCCTCCATCACCAATTTCATGATGCTCACCGCCATGAGTGAGTAATTCCATTGTAGGCTTGCTGGACGGTGATAGGTTGGATGAGATTTATCATGTAATCGAGTTAGTTTTGTTAGGGTTTGATCCCTAGTATCCACTATGTTCTGAGATTGATGTTGCTATGACTTTGCTATGCTTAATGCTTGTCACTAGGGCCCGAGTGCCATGATTTCAGATCTGAACCTATTATGTTTTCATGAATATATATGTGAGTTCTTGATCCTATCTTGCAAGTCTATAGTCACCTACTATGTGTTATGATCCGGCAACCGCGAAGTGACAATAATCGAGACCACTTCCGGTGATGACCGTAGTTTGAGGAGTTCATGTATTCACTATGTGTTAATGCTTTGGTCCGATACTCTATTAAAAGGAGGCCTTAATATCCCTTAGTTTCCGCTAGGACCCCACTGCCACGGGAGGGTAGGACAAAAGATGTCATGCAAGTTCTTTTCCATAAGCACGTATGACTATATTTGGAATACATGCCTACATTACATTGATGAATTGGAGCTAGTTCTCTGTCACCCTAGGTTATGACTGTTACATGATGAACTGCATCCGGCATAATTCTCTATCACCGATCCATTGCCTACAAGCTTTCTATATATTGGTCTTCGCTTATTTACTTTTCCGTTGCTATTGTTATCATCACTACAAAATACCAAAAAACATTACTTTTGCTATTGTTACCACTACTATCATATTACTTTGCTACTAAATACTTTGCTGCAGATATTAAGTTTCCAGGTGTGGTTGAATTGACAACTCAGCTGCTGATACTTGAGAATATTCTTTGGCTCCCCTTGTGTCGAATCAATAAATTTGGGTTGAATACTCTACCCTCGAAAACTGTTTCGATCCCCTATACTTGTGGGTTATCAAAGTGATCCGCACAGGGCTTCGCCTAAGCACTACGACAATATGACCGGAGGCGTAAACTGTGGAGGGGGGCGGCACATGTTGGGTAACGTAGCATGCAATTTCAAAAAAAATCCTACGATCACGCAAGATCTATCTAGGAGATGCATAACAACGAGAGGGGGAGAGTGTGTCCACGTACCCTCGTAGACCGAAAGTGTAAGCGTTAGCTTAACGCGGTTGATGTAGTCGAATGTCTTCTCGATTCAACTGATCAAGCACCGAACATATGGCACCTCCGAGTTCTGCACATGTTCAGCTCGATGGCATCCCTCAAACTCTTGATCTGTCAAATTGTCAAGGGAGAGTTTTGTCAGCCCGACGGCGTGGTGACGGTGATGGTGAAGTGATCCATGCAGGGCTTCGCCTAAGCACTACGATTATATGATCGGAGGAGTAAACGGTGGAGGGGGCGCCGCACACGGCTTGGAACAATTGATGTGTGTTAGAGGCTCCCCCTCCCCCGTATATAAAGGAGGGAGAGGGGAGGAGGCCGGCCTAGGTGCGCCCCAAGTGGGAGGAGTGTAGCGCCCAAGATGTGATTCTATCCCAATCACGTGATGAATTCACGATTGGGGCACAACCGCATTTCGAGCGCACAGCAAGGTGGATATCATTACAACATACCATGTATTGAATACTCCCTCCGTTCCTAAATATTTGTCTTTGTAGAGATTTCAAATGGACTATCACATACGGATGTATATAGACATATTTTAGAGTGTAGATTCACTCATTTTGCTTCGTATGTAGTCACTTGTTGAAATCTCTAGAAAGACAAATATTTAGGAATGGAGGGAATAGATGAGAATACAAGATAAAGGCCTACAATCACCACAAGATACAACATCCATACAACAGTTCATCAATACATAGCAATCATCATACAGAAGAGCAGGATCTGACTACGGATGAAATCAAACGAAGAAGAAGAGCGATGTCCACCCTGCTAGTCCCAGGCTCCCCGACTCGGAACCTA
Organism: Triticum aestivum; assembly: GCF_018294505.1. Lineage (NCBI taxonomy): Eukaryota > Viridiplantae > Streptophyta > Magnoliopsida > Poales > Poaceae > Triticum > Triticum aestivum. The sequence goes on from NC_057800.1 coordinate 263,005,815, forward strand.
TCCCTTGATCGAAGAAGAACTCTAAAAGCAATCAGCATCGCTCTCACGTCGAGTCATCGCATTACCTGTACCTGCAACTATTGTTGTAGTAACATGTGAGCACGAGGACTCAGCAATCCCATTACCATGGGTATCAATACTAGCAAAGCTTAATGGGTATGGAAAATGATAAGTGGTGAGGTTGCAGCAAGCGACTAAGTATTGTATGGTGGCTAACTTACGGGTACAAGAATAAAATGAGAAACTACGCAACGGTCGCAAACTAGTAATGATCAAGAAGTAATCCTGAACTACTTAGGTTCAAACATAACTCAACCGTGTTCTCCTCTCGAACTTCCCTGAAAAGAGACAATCACAGTTACGCACGCGGTTGGTGTATTTTAATTGAGTTTAGTTCAAGTCCACTACAACCGGATATTAACAAATTCCCATCTGCCACATAACCGCGGGCATGGCTCTCGAAAGTTTAAACTGCAGGGGTGTCCCAACTTAGCCCATGACAAGCTCACGATCCGCGGAGACAATCCTCCATCGTGGGACATCCGATCAAACTCGGGATCCCGGTGCACAAGACATTTTGATAATGGTAAAACAAATCCAGAAAGACCTCCCGATGCACTGACTTAGCCTGATAGGAGTCGCACGTATCTTGTTCTCAGGGTACAACGGATGGGCAAGATGTCGGGTTGGCTAAGACCCTAGATGCCCAGGGGGCGCCGGACATCGCCTAGTTTGGACCAACACTCATGAGGAGCATTGGCCCGGGGGTTGATTAAGAGTCCTCGGGTGCTAGTCGGTCCCTATGCAAGTTTTTAGTTGTTATTAGGCAAATGGTAAAACCAATGTTGGGCCTTGCTGGAAGAGTTTTATTCAAAGTGAACTGTCAAGAAGGCCCCATACCCCTCACTGTGTTAGGGACGCAAAATCAAGGAACATAACACCGGTATGACGGAAACTAGGGCGGTAAAAGTGGAACAAAACACCAGGCATAAGGTCGAGCCTTCCACCCTTTACCAAGTATATATGTGCATTAATTAAATAAGAGATATTGTGATATCTCATGATATCCATGTCCCAACATGGAACAACCTGCAACTGCACCTGCATCAAGCAACGCTATAAGAGGGGCTGAGCAAAGTGGTAACATAGCCAAACAACGGTTTGCTAGGAAGGGTAAAAAGGTTAGAGGCTAACAAGGCAGTTTGGGAGGCTGTGGTAGGTAGCACGACATAACGATAGCATAGAGACAACTAGCATAGCAAAGATAGTAGTGAGATCCAAGGTCACGGTCATCTTGCCTGAAATCCCGCTAGGAAGAAGATCGAGTCCTGAAATCCCACATAGTCGAACGGATCCTCACAATCGCAATGTTGCCGGAACTATCAAGAATAAGCAACACCGAAAATAAGCAAACAACACGGTAAACACACAACACATAAACATGGCATGATGCGCAACCAAGTATGATGCATGTCCAGTTTAATGATTCATGGCATAACAAAGTGCAACAAACAACACTACAAATTAAGTGGAGCTCAATATGCAATGAGTTGCATATTGACGAAGCGCCATGTTCAATTATTTAGTTCGCTCTTGTTTATGCTACTCATGAATATTAAATGTTGTTAAGCATGGCAAGAGGTGAAGCATGACAAAACTACCTATCTAGGCAAGTTTAAATGAGGCCGGAAACAACAAACGACAATTCTGGAAGATCCCCATATGCATATTTTGGATTTGGTACTGTTATGTCCTAAAGCATATTTTTATTGTTGTTAAATAGTAAAACAAAGTGCACCATGTTAAACTATGCATTTTTCTACCCCATTTACATATAAAGTTTATTTAAAACAGGGCTACGGTTAGTTAGTTATGAAATAAATCATTTTAACATTGCCATTTATGCAAATTAATACAAACAGCAAGTTTAAACATTTTAAACATGGATGAGAGCAGCATATTATGAAACTAGATTAAATTCTAACCATCTACATATATGACATGTTTTATTTGGATGCATGGTTAAATAGTTATTAGCAGTTTAAAATAGGGGCATTTCTGTAATATGCATGTCTAGGATTTAATGACAAATTCGCAACGCAGAAAAAAAACAAGTCACGAGCCAAATCTGCGCTTGGGCCAACAGTGGAGGAGTGGGTGCAGCGGTGGCTCGCCATGGGACAAGCCTAGATCAGTGGAGAGGCCAGACAGGCCGGCTGGGCTTTGAGGCGCTGGGCCGAGCGGCTTGAGGCAGCGACGCGGTCAACGCACGGCTAAATCAAGCGAAGCAGGGCGTGTCATCCTGGACGAAGCAGAGGAAGCAGGGTGCTGGCAGTAGGGACTTGACGCGGAGGGCCTCGCGTCCATGGCGCGTCACCGGGGCGGCGCAGGGCTTGAGGGGGCCGAGGTCAACGAGCGAGGGCTCATCTTCCTCGTAGAGAGACGAGGTCGATAGCGGCTGCGCTGGAACGGGTGAACGACGGTGCCCTCCGGCGGGTGAGGAACGACTGGCGGAACTTGATGAGGCGAAGGGACTTGACGGATCCAGGCGGAGACGGCGCTCGACGGCAAAGGCTGGAGGCCGAAGCAAGGGAGGCCGTGATGAAGAGGAGGCGACGGGCTGAGCAGGGGCTGACGACGCGGCTGCACATCGGTGACGCTGGGACGAGGCAAGCGGCAGTCGTGGTGGCGCTGAGGACTCCGGCAGTGAGGAACTTGAGGCAGCGGCGGGACTTGAGGAGCTCGGCCATCGATGGTGTGAGGTTCCTGAGGTGGCGACGACGAGGGATCCGGGTCACAAGGCGGCGGCGCTCGGGCAGATGGGAGGAGCGGGCGCGAGGGCTTCCCTCCCTAGACCGAGGCGGAGGTGACGGGAACCTCCAGGAGCTCCATCGACGGCAGGCTCCTGCAAAACAGCAGCATCGCGACACCATCAGAGGGAGTGAGAGAGAATAAGTGGAGGAAGGAAGGAGAGGGGCGACGGGGCTGGTCCTGCTAGTTGTTGTTGCTGGCCGGGAATCTCCGACGGGGAAGCGCCGGCAAGGAGGTCGTCGGGCGACGAGGTCGAGCTCGAGGCCAGGGTCAAGGGGATCGAGGAGCTCCTCTCCTATGCGAGCTAGGCGCCTGGTGGATCGAGGCAAAGGGCTCGAGCATGAGCAGGGGATCGGGGAGGAGGTGATGTGGCGCTGGTTGGGTGGATCGAGGGAGGTGACGGGCGTAGGGATTGGCTCGAGGATGAAATCGAGGAGGAAAGGTGGAAGCTGGTTGGGTGGATCGGGCAGGGGGAGATCCCGAGGGGGATTTGCAAGGCGGCGGCGGGCGACGGGACACATCTCCTAGATTTTAGGGTTTGTGCAAAATAGGCTAGTGGTTGATCTATATATAGCAAGTGGATTTTCATTTGGTCCCTCTGATCTTAATCGAACGGTCCGAAGTAAATAGGTTAGAGGAGCCAAAGAAGAAACCGGAGATGTTTTAGGGATGTTTGGGGATGATCCGGACCCATCAGTAACAACAGCCCAGTTCGGGTTCGGGGAAGTTTCAGACATGGGCGAGGGGTCGATGCACTGTGCAAAGAGGGGTTAGGCAGACGAGGTCAACTGTGTGGTTGGACTGAGAATCGTCAAGGAAGACAAACGGTCTGACAACATTGCCACGGAGAAGACAAGATAGAAGAGAACGGTCTGGCAGAGACAAGGAAGAAGCGGCAACCATGAACGGATGCAAGTTTTGAAAACATGAATGCAACAGAGTGCCGTTGCAATGCAAATGATGACATGATGAATGCAATAATTAAATAAAACACACAGCAACAACGAAATAACTGGAAGGCTTCTGGAGCGTCGGTCTCGGGTTGTTACAAGGAGTCCCACTTGGGCTCCTCCAATTCGCCCCCCCCCCTTCCTTTTGTCGGAGGGGGAAAGGGGGAAGGATAGGGAGAATGAGAAGGAAAGGGGGGCGCCGCCCCCTCCCCTAGTACAATTCGTACTCCTCCCTTGGGGGGGCACCCCTTGTGGGCTAGTCAGCCTCCCTCCTATGGCCAATATGGCCCATATCTTCCCCCGGGGGGTTTCGATGACCCCCCCCCCGGTACTCCAATTGATGACCCACAAGTATAGGGGATATATCGTAGTCCTTTCGATAAGTAAGAGTGTCGAACCCAACGAGGAGCAGGAGGAAATAATAAGCAGTTTTCAGTAAGGTATTCTCTGCAAGCACTGAAATTATCAGTAACAGATCGTTTTGTGATAAGGTAATTTGTAACGGGTAACAAGTAATGAAAGTAAATAAGATGCAGCAAGATGGCCCAATCCTTTTTGTAGCAAAGGACAAGCCTGGACAAACTCTTATATAAAGGAAAGCGCTCCCGAGGACACATGGGAATTATCGTCAAGCTAGTTTTCATCACGTTCATATGATTCACGTTCAGTACTTTGATAATTTGATACGTGGGTGGACCGGTGCTTGGGTACTGTCCTTCCTTGTACAAGCATCCCACTTATGATTAACCCCTCTTGCAAGCATCCGCAACTACAAAAGAAGTATTAAGGTAACCCTAACCATAGCATGAAACATATGGATCCAAATCAGCCCCTTACAAAGCAACTCATAAACTAGGGTTTAAGCTTCCGTCACTCTAGCAACCCATCATCTACTTATTACTCCCCAATGCCTTCCTCTAGGCCCAAACAATGGTGAAGTGTCATGTAGTCGACGTTCACATGACACCACTAGAGGAAAGACAACATACATATCATCAAAATATCGAACGAATACCAAATTCACATGACTACTTATAGCAAACTTCTCCCATGTCCTCAGGAACAAACGTAACTACTCACAAAGCATATTCATGTTCATAATTAGAGGGGTATTAATATGCATAAAGGATCTGAACATATGATCTTCCACCGAATAAACCAACTAGCATCAACTACAAAGAGTAATCAACACTACTAGCAACCCACAGGTACCAATCTGAGGCTTTGGAACAAAGATTGGATACAAGAGATAAACTAGGGTTTGAGATTAGATGGTGCTAGTGAAGATGTTGATGGAGATTGACCCGACGATGGTGATGATTTCCCCCTCCCGGAGGGAAGTTTCCCCGGTAGAACAACTCCGCCAGAGCCCTAGATTGGTTCCGCTAAGGTTCTGCCTCGTGGCGGCAGAGTTTTGTCCCGTGAGCTTGCTTCTGATTTTTTTTCCAGACGAAAGACCTCATATAGCAGAAGATGGGCACCAGAGGGCTGCTAGGGGCCCACAAGACAGGGGGCGCGCCCAGGGGGGTAGGGCACCCCCCCACACACACACACTCGTGGATGGTGGGTGGCCCCCCTCTGGTACTTCCTTCGCCCAATATTTTTTATATATTCTGAAACATGCTCCCATGAAGTTTCAGGACTTTTCGAGTTGTGTAGAATAGGTCTCTAATATTTGCTCCTTTTCCAGCCCATAATTCCAGCTGCCCGCATTCCCCCTCTTCATGTAAACCTTGTAAAATAAGAGATAATAGGCATAAGTATTGTGACATAATGTGTAATAACAGCCCATAATGCAATAAATATCGATATAAAAGCATGACGCAAAATGGACGTATCACCGATCCGTACCCGATACATTCCTAAACACTTCTGGTGTCCGAATTCTATCGTCCAATATATCAGTCTTTACCTCTCGACCATTTCGAGACTCCTCGTCATGTTTGTGATCTCATCTGGGAATTGGACCAACATTCAGTCACCAAATCACATAAATCATAATACAAATCGTCATCGAACGTTAAGTGTGCGGACCCTACGGGTTCGAGAACTATGTAGACATGACCGAGACACATCTCCGGTCAATAACCAACAGCAGAACCTGGATGCTCATATTGGTTCCTACACATTCTAAGAAGATCTTTATCGGTCAAACCGTAATGACAACATACGCCATTCCCTTTGTCATCAGTAGTTTACCTGCCTGATATTCGATCGTCGGTATCTTCATACCTAGTTCAATCTCGTTAATGGCAAGTCTCTTTACTCGTTCCATAATGCATCATCCCATAACTAACTCATTAGTCACATTGCTTGCAAGTATTATCATGATGTGCATTACCGAGAGGGCCCAGAGATACCTCTCAAATACTCAGAGTGGCAAATCCTAATCTCGATCTATGCCAACCCAACAGACACCTTCGGAGATACCTGTAGAGCATCTTTATAATCACCCAGTTACATTGTGACGTTTGATAGCACACAAGGTATTCCTCTGGTATCCGGGAGTTGTATAATCTCATAGTCAAAGGAATATGTATAAGTCATGAAGAAAGTGCTACCTCTTGAGCTTGCGTTGGATTTCCCCGAAGAGGAAGGGATGATGCAGCAGAGTAGCATAAGTATTTCCCTCAGTTTTTGAGAACCAAGGTATCAATCCAGTAGGAGGCCACGCTCAAGTCCCTCGTACCTGCACAAAACGATAGCTACTCGCAACCAACGCGATTAGGGGTTGTCAATCCCTTCACAGTCACTTACAAGAGTGAGATCTGATAGATATAATATTTTTGGTATTTTTGGTATAAAGATGCAAAGTAAAAGTAAAAAAGCAAAGTAAAAAAGCAAAGCAAGATTAAAGTGATGGAGATTGATATGATGAGAATAGACCCGGGGGCCATAGGTTTCACAAGGGGCTTCTCTCAAGAGCATAAGTATTCTACGGTGGGTGAACAAATTACTGTTGAGCAATTGACAGAATTGAGCATAGTTATGAGAATATCTAGGCATGATCATGTATATAGGCATCACATCCATGACAAGTAGACCGAAACGATTCTGCATCTACTACTATTACTCCACTCATCGACCGCTATCCAGCATGCATCTAGAGTATTAAGTTAAAAACAGAGTAACGCTTTAAGCAAGATGACATGATGTAGAGAGATAAATTCATGCAATATGAAATAAACCCCATCTTGTTATCCTCGATGGCAACGATGCAATACGTGCCTTGCTGCCCCTTCTGTCACTGGGAAAGGACACCGCAAGATCGAACCCAAAGCTAAGCACTTCTCCCATGGCAAGAACTACCAATCTAGTTGGCCAAACCAAACGGATAATTCAAAGAGACTTGCAAAGATAACCAATCATACATAAAAGAATTCAGAGAAGATTCAAATATTATTCATAGATAGACTTGATCATAAACCCATAATTCATCGATCTCAACAAACACACCGCAAAAAGAAGATTACATCGAATAGATCTCCATAAGAGAGGGGGAGAACTTTGTATTGAGATCCAAAGAGAGAGAAGAAGCCATCTAGCTACTAACTATGGACCCGAAGGTCTGAGGTAAACTACTCACACTTCATCGGAGAGGCTATGATGATGTAGAAGCCCTCCGTGATGACGGCCCTCTCCGGTGGAGCTCCGGAATAGGCCCTAAGATGGGATCTCGTGGATACAGAAAGTTGCGGCAGTGGAATTAGGTTTTTGGCTCCTCTTCTGATCGTTTGGGGGTAAGTAGGTATATATAGGAGGAAGAAATACGTCGGTGGAGCTCCGAGGGGCCCACGAGGCAGGGGGTGCGCCCTAGGGGGGCGCGCCCCCCACCCTCATGACCGCCTCTTTGACTCCTTGGAGTATGGTCCAAGTCTCCTGGATCACGTTCGGTGAGAAAATCACGTTCCCGAAGGTTTTATTCCGTTTGGACTCCGTTTGATATTCCGTTTCTTCGAAACACTGAAATAGGGAAAAAAACAACAATTCTGGGCTGGGCCTCCGGTTAATAGGTTAGTCCCAAAAATAATATAAAAGTGGAAAATAAAGCCCAATATAGTCCAAAACAGTAGATAATATAGCATGGAGCAATTAAAAATTATAGATACGTTGGAGACGTATCACAAAGCAATATCAATAAAACTTTAATGATCAAGGTTGTTAGAATCACGATTTTGAATCGGCTTAGAGCTCTAATGGTAGGATCACAAATCGTAGAATCTTCACAAATCTATGAACTAAAATCATAGAATCATAGGGGTTAGTTTGGATCGTAAAGTCGTAGAATTGTATAATAGAGTTGCGATTCTGACAACCTTTTTAACGATCATTATGCTAAGCTAATGGATGGGTCTTGTCCATCGCATCATTCTCCTAATGATGTGATCCATTTCATCAAATGATAACACATGTCTATGGTTAGGAAACTTAACCATCTTTGACTAACGAGATAGTCTAGTAGAGGCATACTAGGGACACTGTGTTTTGTCTATGTATCCGCACATGTATCCAGATTCCGGTTAATACAATTCTAGCATGAATACTAAACATTTATCATGATATAAGGAAATATAAATCACAACTTTATTATTGCTCCCACTTGCACTAGAGTCAATAATCTAGATTACATTGTAATGATTCTAACACCCAAGGAGTCTTGGTGCTGATCATGTTTTGCTCGTGGAAGAGGCTTAGTCAACGGGTCTGCCACATTTAGATTCATATGTATTTTTCAAATCTCTATGTCTCCCTCCTTGACTTGATCACAGATGGAGTTGAAGCGTCTCTTGATGTTTTTGGTTCTCTTGTGAAATTTGGATTCCTTCGCCAAGGCAATTGCTCTAGTATTGTCACAAAAGATTTTCATTGGACCCGATGCACTAGGTACTACACCTAGATCGGATATGAACTCCTTCATCCGGACTTCTTCATTCGCTGCTTCCGAAGCAGCTATGTACTCCGATTCACACGTAGATCCTGCCATGACGATTTGCTTGGAACTGCACCAACTGACAGCTCCATCATTCAATATAAATACGTATCTGGTTCGAGACTTAGAGTCATCCGGATCATTGTCAAAGCTAGCATCAACGTAACCATTTACGACGAGCTCTTTGTCACCTCCATAAACGAGAAACATATCCTTAGTCCTTTTCAGGTACTTCAGGATGTTCTTGAACGTTGTCCAGTGATCCACTCCTGGATTACTTTGGTACCTCCCTGCTAAACTTATAGCAAGGCACACAAGAGGTCTGGTACACATCATTGCATACATGATAGAACCTATGGCTGAGGCATAGGGAATGACTTTCATTTTCTCTCTATCTTCTGAAGTGGTCGGGCATTGAGTCTGACTCAACTTCATACCTTGTAACACAGGCAAGAACCCTTTCTTAGACTGATCCATTTTGAACTTCTTAAAAACTTTATCAAGGTATGTGCTTTGTGAAAGTCCAATTAAGCGTCTTGATCTATCTCTACACATCTTGATGCCCAATATATAAGCAGCTTCACCGAGGTCTTTCATTGAAAAACTCTTATTCAAGTATCCTTTTATGCTATCAAGAAATTTTATATTATTTCCAATCAATAATATGTCATCCACATATAACATTAGAAATGCTACAGAGCTCCCACTCACTTCCTTGTAAAAACAAGCTTATCCAAAAGTCTGTATAAAACCATATGCTTTGATCACCTCATCAAAGCGTATATTCCAACTCCGAGATGCTTGCACCAGTCCATAAATGGATCGCTGGAGCTTGCATAGTTTGTTATCACCTTTAGGATCGACAAAACCTTCTGGTTGCGTCATATACATCTCTTATTTAAGAAATCCATTAAGGAATGCAGTTTTGACGTCCATTTGCCAGATTTCATAATCATAAAATGCGGCAATTGCTATAACATGATTCGGACAGACTTAAGCATCGCTACGGGTGAGAAGGTCTCATCATAGTCAACTCCTTCAAGTTGTCAAAAACCTTTTGCAACAAGTCGAGCTTTGTAGACAGTAACATTACCATCAACGCCAGTCTTCTTCTTGAAGATCTATTTATTCTCTATGGCTTGCCGATCATCAGGCAAGTCAACCAAAGTCCACATGTTGTTCTCATACATGGATCCCATCTCAGATTTCATGGCCTCAAGCCATTTCGTGGAATCTGGGCTCATCATCACTTCCTCATAGTTCGTAGGTTCATCATGGTCTAGTAACATGACTTCTAGAACAGGATTACCGTACCACTCTAGTGCGAAACGTACTCTGATTGACCTACGAGGTTTGGTAGTAACTTGATCTGAAGTTTCATGATCAGTATCATTAGCTTCCTCACTAATTGGTGTAGGCATCACGGGAACTGTTTTCTGTGATGAGCTACTTTCCAATTCGAAAGGAGGTACAATTACCTCATCAAGTTCTACTTTCCTCCCACTCACTTCTTTCAAGAGAAGCTCCTTCTCTAGAAAGGATCCATTCTTAGCAACAAAGATCTTGCCTTTGGATCTGTGATAGAAGGTGTACCCAATAGTTTCTTTTGGATATCCTATGAAGACGCACTTCTCCGACTTGGGTTTGAGCTTATCAGGCTGAAACTTTTTCACATAAGCATCTCAACCCCAAACTTTAAGAAACGGCGGCTTAGGTTTCTTGCCAAACCACAGTTCATACGGTGTCATCTCAATGGATTTAGATGGTTCCCTATTTAACGTGAATGTAGCTATCTCTAATGCATAACCCCAAAACAATAGTGGTAAATCGGTAAGAGACATCATAGATCGTACCATATCTAATAAAGTATGGTTGCGACGTTTGGACAAACCATTACGATGTGGTGTTCCAGGTGGCGTGAGTTGTGAAACTATTCCACGTTGTTTTAAATGAAGGCCAAACTCGTAACTCAAATATTCACCTCTACAATCAGATCGTAGAAACTTTATTTTCTTGTTATGATGATTTTCCACTTCACTCTGAGATTCTTTGAACTTTTCAAATGTTTCAGACTTGTGTTTCATTAAGTAGATATACCCATATGTGCTCAAGTCATCTATGAAGGTCAAAAAATAAGGATACCCACCGCGAGCCTCAACACTCATCGGACCGCATACATCGCTATGTATTATTTCCAATAAGTCAGTGGCTCGCTCCATTGTTCCGGAGAACGGAGTCTTAGTCATCTTGCCCATGAGGCATGGTTCGCAAGCATCAAATGATTCATAATCAAGTGATTCCAAAAGTCCATCCGCATGGAGTTTCTTCATGCGCTTTACACCAATATGACCTAAAGGGTTGTGCCACAAATATGTTGCACTATCATTATCAACTTTGCATCTTTTGCATCAATATTATGAATATGTGTATCACTACGATCGAGATTCAATAAAAATAGACCACTCTTCAAGGGTGCATGACCATAAAAGATATTGCTCATATAAATAGAACAACCATTACTCTATGATTTAAATGAATAGCCGTCTCGCATCAAACAAGATCCATATATAATGTTCATGCTCAACGCTGGCACCAAATAACAATTATTCAGGTCTAAAACTAATCCTGGAGGTAGATGTAGATGTAGCATGCTGACGGCAATCACATCGACCTTGGAACCATTCCTGACGCACATCGTCACCTCGTCCTTAGCGAATCTTCGTTTAATCCGTAGACCCTGTTTCAAGTTGCAAATATGAGCAACAGAACCAGTCAAATACCCGGGCGCTACTACGAGCATTAGTAAGGTACACATTAATAACATGTATATCAAATATACATTTGTTCACTTTGCCATCCTTCTTATCCGCCAAATACTTGGGGCAGTTCCGCTTCCAGTGACCAGTCCCTTTGTAGTAGAAGCACTCAGCTTCAGGCTTGGGTCCAAACTTGGGCTTCTTCCCGGGAGTGACAACTAGCTTGCCATTCTTCTTGAAGTTCCCCTTCTTTCCCTTGCCCTTTTACTTGAAACTAGTGGTCTTGTTAACCATCAACACTAGATCCTCTTTCTTGATTTCTATCGCCGAAACTTCGAGCATAGCGAAGAGCTCGGGAATTGTCTTATCCATACCTTGCATATTACAGTTCATCATGAAGCCTTTGTAGCATGGTGTCAATGATTGAAGAACTCTGTCAATAACACTATCATCCGAAAGATTAACTCCCAGCTGAATCAAGTGGTTATGGTACACAGACATTCTGAGTATGTGTTCACTGACAGAACTGTTCTCCTCCATCTTGCAGCTATATAACTTGTTGGAGACTTCATATCTCTCAACTCAGGAATTTGCTTGAAATATTAACTTCAACTCCTGGAACATCTCATATGGTCCATGAAATTCAAAACGTCTTTGAAGTCCCGATTCTAAGCCGTAAAGCATGGCACACTAAACTATAGAGTAGTCATCAGACCAAGTCTGCCAAACCGTCAAAGTGTCTACATTAGCGGGAGGGGGCTTTTCACCTAGCGGTGCATCAAGGACATAATTCTTCTATGCAGCATTGAGGATAATCCTCAAGTTACGGACTGAAAGTGCAACTATCCCTGGGTGGTTTTGGTAATTCCTAACAACATATAGCTAATTGAGCTAATGCTACTTGAAGATAAATATTTCAGGAAAAGCTCAATGATTGGCATGGCATGGATTAGAAAGTGGACCCCTCAAAATGCTAAGGACAAAAGATTGGCTCAAGCTCACAGCACAAGCCTCTACATTTTACTTTTAGTGATCCAAGATCACATTGAGTACATAGGAAAAGCCAATACTATTAAAAGGGGGTGAGGTGTTGCTTAATGAGTTGCTTGCTCAAAATGCTTAGTGATATGCTCCAAAAACCCTCAACTACTTTCCCATATCCACATATGTCCCAAACCAAAAGTCAAACTCGGGCCCACCGAAATCTTCTATTCGGCGCCACCGAGTTCACTTGACATAGCTACTGCCAGAAACCCTGGTCACTTCGGTCTCACCGATAGGGATCTCGGTCACACCGAGATGGGATTGCAAACTCTCTATTTCCCTTCATAACGTCTTGGTCCAACCGAGATGAGAGATCGGTCCCACTGAGATTGCAATGCAAACTCTTTATTTCCCCTTTGTAACGTTTCAGTTTAACCGAGATGAGCGAATCGGTCCCACCAAGTTTGCCTGACCAACTCTTTGTTTGCCTATTACCAAAATTGGTCCCACCGAGTTTGTGTAATTGGTCTCACCGAGATTACGTTATGCCCTAACCCTAATGGAATTGGTCCCACCGAGTTGACATATCGGTCCCACCGAAAATCCTAACATTCACATTTTGAACTAAATCAGTCTGACCGAGTTATATGATTCGGTCCCACCGAGTTTGGTGATTTGTGTGTAACGGTTAGATTTTGTGTGGAGGCTATATATACCCCTCCACCCACTCTTCATTCATGGAGAGAGCCATCAGAATATGCCTACACTTCCAACATACATTTTCTGAGAGAGAACCACCTACACTTGTGTTGAGGTCAAGATATTCTAATCCAACCACATGAATCTTGATCTCTAGCCTTCCCCAAGTTGCTTTCCACTCAAATCATCTTTCTACCAAATCCAATCCTATGAGAGAGAGTTGAGTGTTGGGGAGACTATCACTTGAAGCACAAGAGCAAGGAGTTCATGAACAACACACCATCTATTACCTTTTGGAGAGTGGTGTCTCCTAGATTGGTTAGGTGTCACTTGGGAGCCTCCGTCAAGATTGTGGAGTTGAACCAAGCAGTTTGTACGGGCAAGGAGATCGCCTACTTCGTGAAAATCTACCCTAGTGAGGCAAGTCCTTCGTGGGCGATGGCCATGGTGGGATAGACAAGGTTGCTTCTTCATGGACCCTTCGTGGGTGGAGCCCTCCGTGGACCCGCGCAGCCATTACCCTTCGTGGGTTGAAGTCTCCATCAACGTGGATGTACGATAGCACCACCTATCGGAACCACGCCAAAAATCTTCGTGTCTACATTGCGTTTTCTCCCTCCAAACTCCTCCCTTTACCTTCATATGCAATTGTTTTACATTCCGCTGCTATACTCTTAGAATTGCGTGTGTAGGTTGATTACTTGTTTGTGCTAAGTTGCTAAAATCTGCCAAAACTTAAAATTGGGAAAAGGCTAGATTTCTATTTGGAAGTAGTCTAATCACCCCCCCTCTAGACATACTTTCGATCCTACACGGACCTAGTCCGTGTAGTTGCTACCATCATCTTTCAACTTAGCTTTCTCTAGGAACACATTAAAATTCAAGGGAACGGTAGCACAGGCCATTGATCTACAATATAGATATGCAAAAACAATCAGGACTAAGTTCATGGTAAATTAAGTTCAATTAATCATATTACTTAAGAACTCCCACTTAGATAGACATCCCTCGAGTCATCTAAATGATCATGTGATCCATATCAACTAAACCATGTCTGTTCATCACGTGAGATGGAGTAATTTTCAATGGTGAACATCTCTATGTTGATCATATCTACTATAGGATTCACGTTCGACCTTTCAGTTTCCATTGTTCCGAGGCCATGTCTGTACATGCTAGGCTCATCAAGTTTAACCCGGGTATTCCGCACATGCAAAACTGTCTTGCACCTATTGTATGTGAACGTAGAGCTTATCACACCCGATCATCATGTGGTGTCTCGGCACGACGAACTATCGCAACGGTGCATACTCAGGGAGAACACTTATACCTTGAAATTTAGTGAGGGGTCATCTTATAATGCTACCGCCATACTAAGCAAAATAAGATGCATAAAAGATAAACATCACATGCAATCAAAATATGTGACATCATATGGCCATCATCATCTTGTGCCTTTGATCTCCATCTCCAAAGCACCATCATGATCTCCATCGTCACCATCTTGACACCTTGATCTCCATCGTAGCATCGTTGTCGTCTTGCCAACTATTGCTTCTACAACTATCACTAACGCATAGTGATAAAGTAAAGCAGTTACATGGCGATTGCATTTCATACAATAAAGTGACAATCATAAGGCTCCTGCCAGTTGCCCATAACTTTTACAAAACATGATCATCTCATACAATAACGTATATCACATCATGTCTTGACCATATCACATCACAACATGCCCTACAAAAATAAGTTAGACGTCCTCTACTTTGTTGTTGCAAGTTTTACGTGGCTGCTACGGGCTTCTAGTAAGAACTGTTCTTACCTACGCATCAAAACCACAACGATGCTTCGTCAAGTTTGTTGTTTTAACCTTCAACAAGGACCGACCACACTCAAATTTGATTCAACTAAGTTGGAGAAACAGACACCTGTCAGCCACCTTTATGCAAAACAAGTTGCATGTCTGTCGGTGTAACCGGTCTCATGAACGTGGTCATGTAAGGTTGGTCCGGGCCGCTTCATCCAACAATACCGCCGAATCAAAATAAGACGTTGGTGGTAAGCAGTATGACTATGATCGCCCACAACTCTTTGTGTTCTACTCGTGCATATCATCTATGCATAGACCTGGCTAAAATTGCGTGTGTAGGTTGATTACTTGTTTGTGCTAAGTTGCTAAAATCTGCCAAGACTTAAAATTGGGAAAAGGCTAGATTTTTATTTGGTCAAGTAGTCTAATCGCCCCCCCCCCCCCTCTAGACATACTTTCGATCCTACAAGTGGTATCAGAGCTTTGGTCTCCATTTGCCTTGATTTCCATAGTTTTGGTTTTCATAGCCTTGGTTTCACAACCTAGGAGAGTATGGCGTCTAGTGAGGGAAATTACCACCGTAGAGGTCCTTACTTTGATGGTACTAATTTTGCTAGTTGGAAGCATAAGATGAAAATGCATATTCTTGGACATAACCCCACCGTTTGGGCTATTGTGTGTATTGGCTTGCAAGGTGAATTCTCTGATGGGAGAGAACCGAACCGTGAGGCTAGCGCGGAAGAGTTGAAGATTCTGTAATATAATGCTCAAGCTTGTGATATTCTCTTAAACGGATTGTGCCCCAAAGAATTCAACAAAATCAGCCGTCTTGAGAATGCAAAGGAAATTTGGGATACTTTGATTGATATGCACGAAGGTACCGACTCCGTCAAGGAATCCAAATTGGATGTGCTTCAAAGTCAACTTCACAAGTTCAAAATGAAGGATGGTGAAGGTGTCGCTGAAATGTACTCTAGGCTTGCTCTCATCACAAATGAGATTGCCGGCTTAGGAAGTGAAGAGATGACCGATAGATTCATCATCAAGAAGATCCTAAGAGCCTTGGATGGAAAATATGATACCGTGTGCACATTGATCCAAGTGATGCCCAATTACAAAGCTCTCAAGCCAACGGAAGTCATTGGAAGGATTGTTGCTCATGAGATGTCACTCAAGGATAAGGAAGAGCTTCACAACAAGTCAAGTCGTGCTTACAGAGCCTCATGTGATGCTCCCACATCATCAAGTGAGAAACAAAACTTCAGTGAAGAATTGAGCCTAATGGTGAAGAACTTCAACAAGTTCTACAAGAGTAGAAGCAAGGAAAGAAGTTCCAAGTCAAGGTCCTACAATGACAAAAGATCTTCTAGTCGTGAGCACAATTTCTATAATTGTGGAAGACCCGAACACTACTCCAATGAGTGTACGACTCCCTACAAAAGAAGAGAAGATTCTCCCAAAAGAAGGAGTGCGAGAGAAGTATCACCACCGAGAGAGAGAAGGAGTAGAGATGACCGTTATGAATGAAGAACATCACATAGAAGCAAGGATTCGGAAAGGAAGGACAAATCATCAAGGGGCTACACAAAATGGAGACATCAAGCTCACGTTGGTGAATGGGTATCCGGCTCCGACTCCAACGATCACTCCGAGAGAAGTTATCACTCTGACTCCGAATATACTCAAGATGAAGGTGTTGCCGGTCTAGCACTTGTGTCAACCAACTCCTACGACATATTTGAGTCACCAAATGAAGGAATTGGAAGATGCTTCATGGCTAAAGGCCCAAAGGTATCACACCCCGAGTATGTTGATTTCAACAGTGATGAAGACGACTTGCTAGGTGATGATGATTTACTTGTTGACAATTCTAGTGATGAAAACTATGATGAACTTGATATTAATCATGCTAATCAAGACAAAACGAATGAAGATGATAAGAAGGAGATTGAGCATCTAAAAAGATCTAAACACTCTTAAGTTAGCTCATGAAACTACCTTGGAAAATCATCGAGAGCTTTTAAAGACTCGTGAGAAGTTACGCTTTGAAAAGCTCAACCTTGAGCAAGAGCATGGGTTCTTAAAAGCGATCAATGTTGATCTTCGCAAGAAAAGTTCTTCTTACATTGCCAAGCATTTACTCTTGTCTACTTACATGCCACAAGTTAAATCTAGCAACAAGAGTAAGAAAGATTCTTCTTCTAGTAGTAGCAATAATCATGCTAAACCTAATGATGTTGCTTCTAGTAGTTCTCTTGATTCCACTAATGATTCTCTTAGCCCAGTTACACTTGAGCAAGAAAATAGCTTATTGAAGGGAATTATAGAGAAAGGTGTTTACAAGAGCCTTGCCAGAAGTAAGCAATTTGAGGAAATTTTACGCAAGCAAGGAGGACACTGGAAGAATCAAGGTGTTGGTTTTGAACGAAAGTTCAATGCCAATGGAGTTGAGTGGGAAGAAGATCAATACCCCAAGATAAAATTTGTTCCTCGACAAGAGAAGTATTATCCTACTTCTTTCCAAGGAACACAAGCTCAATATGATCTTCCACCACAAGACCACAAGCAAAAAGGCAAGGACAAGCTTCAAGAGGAGATTGATGCATTTGAGGAAGCTCCCAAAGCCTTGGTCAAGTGGGTTCCCAAGACTACATCAAGTTCTACTTCATCAAGTACGACTACAACTCCAAAGATTCCCATCAAGATGGTGTGGATCCTGAAGAAGAAGAAGAACTAGAGAGTTCTTGAGGGTGACTCTGCCAACATACTTCACTCATATCATTTTGGTGAGGACAAATGTAAACAACTTCCATATCTTGCACTAGTTCAAGGAGTCACAAACCCTCTTGTTGGTGAGACAAGGGACAAGGTAACCTAATGCTTTCATGGACATCATCCTATGTGAACATCACTCTATGTCTATGGATATCCTTGTTTGTTCCTTGTGGGACTAACCCGTGTAGGTATTGAAAGTGCAACTCACTCCAAAGGATTGCTCCAAAAGATCTACATCAACATTGAGCATCTACATTTTCAACACCTACATGAAGCCATCATCGACAAAACCCAAGGTTAGTTCATCCCTCTCGGGGGGATATCACATCTAGGGGGAGCTTTACTCTAAACAATTGAGCTAAAGCAACTCTAATGGTGTGAACACAACAATGCTTTATGTAAAAGTGGCAACCCCACTTGGGCTTAAACGATGAGTATGACCTATGATCAAATGTTCTCATTTGACTCCTAAGTTAATATACTCATATATAGATGACCTAGTCATCACCAAATTGCTTGATAGATGCTAGAGTGATTGTGCATGCTTTGTCACATATTTCATTTGCCATCTTATTGTGTGAGCATGTTGGATGCATATTTTACTCATTCGAGGACATCCATTTGTTGCTTTGATTGTTTGGCTTTTTCTCTTTTGCCAAATGCATGGACAAGAATGCCTAAGAACTCCCTATAGCTATCTATGCTTTTCTCGTCTCAAACTCTATTCATGCTACATCACAAAGTTTGATCAAGTCAGATTCAAACCACTCTGTGTGAGGAGCACTTGGAGTCCCCGATTCTTCATAGACTTAAACTTCCAAAACCTCTTTGTGCATTTCGGTATGACCGAGTCATCCATTTCGGTCACACCGAGATCACTAAGTTGATCTAGGTTTTCAATCTCGGTGCAACCGAGTAGAACTTTTCGGTCACACCGAGTTGTTCCACTCGGTCACACCGACAGGGTCGGGATATATATACCCACGGGTGAGATTTTGGAAATTCCTTTAAAAACCTCTCAGCCCACGCGTGTCCTGCTCTGCCGCCTTGGGTCTCCGGATCGTCCTCTCGCCGCCAGCGACCTCCCGCCGCTGGTTTCCGTCGTCGTCAACGGATTTCTGCCCCTCCGTTGCCGCTGTAGCGAACTCCACCGAATTAGGGTATGAGTTTGATCTTTTGTGCTATTCCTTTAACTCCGACTCGTGGCACATTACTTTGCCATGATCATGACCATGTATGCAATCAATCTATCCACTGAAAACATCCCTTAGGTTAGGTTTGATTTGAAAATTTAGGGTTAGGTCTCCGCCGGACTCATCTCAGACCGACCGAATTGTAGAAATCGGTCTCACCGATTTGGCTTAGGCCATTGCAGTTGCACTTTTGGTCTGACCGAAAACTGCAAATCGGTGTGACTGAGTTTGATTCTTTGTGAAACCCTAGCAGTCTCGGTGCCACCAAACTATGACTCGATCTGACCGAGTTCACTAGTTTAGGTTCCAAAAGCTGCTTCGGTATCACCGAGTTTACAAATCGGTAGCTCTGAAATGCTTTCTGGGAAGAACTAGAACTAAGTTTTTAAGTCATTCTTTTTTGCAAAAACTCTGCACTTTGTGATGCTCATCCACTCTACCTCATCCGTATCTATTCACAGGGTCTGCTGTCAGTAAGTTTGCAAAAATGTCTGACCAGAGCGACAGCCAGAACAAGTCAGAGGAATAGGTACAATTGAGTGAGGGCACTAGTCCCTCCAGCACTTCTGATGATGGCAGTAGGAGCACACCAAGCAACTTGCCCAAGGCAGCCACCAGAACAAGTAAGAAGAAGACCTCATATTCTGAAGATGAGAATTATGTGGCTGTTGAGGAGGAAGTTAGCTCCAAGAAGAAGGTGCTGAAGAAAGAGTATGGCACAGTTGCATCAACTAAGCCTGGCTTGCACAAGAAGGCTCCAGCAAAGAGGATTCCCATGTCTAAGGCCAGAGCCTCAACTGTTGAAACCTCCAAGCCAACTGAAGAGGTTGTTGGAGAAGGAAAGAAAGGGAAGGAAAGGGTCAAGAAGACCACCGCCAGAGTGCTTGGTAGATCCTCCATTATGAGAGATTCAGAAGAAGAGGAGGAGGAAGAGGATGCTGCACCAGCACCCAAGTCTCAGAAGCTTATGGGAGATGCAATCAAATCAGGGGCTGCTCCATCTAAGCCCAAATCTGCTCCCAAGGCTGCTGCTCAGAAACCCCTAAAGCCCAAGAGGAACACCAGGAGTATACCTACTGAGGAGAAGAACAAGGCCCCAGTGCCTGAAGCTGAAGAAGAAGAAGATGATGATTCTCTTGTTTTGAGGAAGTTGAAGCCCAAAAGTTCCTGACCACAATGATGCTCACCCAGTCCCTGAGGACATGCACATCAGGAAAGATGCAGGACTGAGATTGTGGAGACAAAATTCTATGATCTTGATCTCAAGGTGACTGAGATTCAGACTGCAGTTGAGCAGCTTCAGGAGGAAGCAGAGGAGAGGAGAGGAAAAGCAACCACTGATGCTTTTAATCATGTGCCACGAGGTCCAAGGTCTGCTGCAGTGCCAGTCTCAGATGCCAGAGCTTCAGTGTCAGCACCAGCAGCTACAGCTCCAGTGCCACCTCCAGCACCCACTCCATCAGCTCCAACTACATCGTCGTAAGCCTTCGTCCTTGGAGTTCTATCTACACCACCTCCCAAAGACCAAGCCTAAGAGATGTATAGCACTATGCATTTTCAAACTTTTTGGTAACTTGTTGCCAAAGGGGGAGAAATATGTATAGATCATAGGCTTCGAGAGAGAGTGTCTGCTTTTTATCTCTCTTGCTTTTGGTTGAACTTTTTGTGTGCTTGTGTGAGATACTTTATGTCCTTATGTCCTTGTGAGATACTTATGTGATCATGTGGTTGATCATATGCTACATTAATGTTTGGTTGAATGATGATATCCTTTATATTCCATATATGATCATTCACTTGCTTAGTGATGAGTGCATGTTTTTAATTTCTATCATTTTAAGCGCTCCACCAAGATGTATGTGACATGGAAGAGTAACCCATGATCCTAATCGATTGTGCATTTGCATTCAAAAGCAAATTTTTAAATAATGCACAAATTTAGGGGGAGCTCTTGCTTATCACATGCTTCTCAAAGCGACGATGTTTTTCAATCTTATAATCATTTGTCGAAGCTTTGATCTATATGTTGTCATCAATTACCAAAAAGGGGGAGATTGAAAGTGCAACTATCCCTGGGTGGTTTTGGTAATTCCTAACAACATATAGCTCATTGAGCTAATGCTACTTGAAGATAAATATTTCAGGAAAAGCTCAATGATTGGCATGGCATGGATTAGAAAGTGGACCCTTCAAAATGCTAAGGACAAAAGATTGGCTCAAGCTCAAAGCACAAGACTCTACATTTTACTTTTAGTGATCCAAGATCACATTGAGTCCATAGGAAAAGCCAATACTATTAAAAGGGGGTGAGGTGTTGCTTAATGAGTTGCTTGCTCAAAATGCTTAGTGATATGCTCCAAAAACCCTCAAATACTTTCCCATATCCACATATGTCCCAAACCAAAAGTCAAACTCGGCCCCACCGAAATCTTCTATCCGGCGCCACCGAGTTTACTTGACATAGCTACTGCCAGAAACCCTAGTCACTTTGGTCTCACCGATAGGGATCTCGGTCTCACCGAGATGGGATTGCAAACTCTTTGTTTCCCTTCGTAACGTTTCGGTCCAACCGAGATGAGCGATCAGTCCCACCGAGATTGCAATGCAAACTCTTTGTTTCCCCTTTGTAACGTTTCGGTTTAACCGAGATGAGCGAATCGGTCCCACCGAGTTTGCCTAGCCAACTCTCTGTTTGCCTATTACCAAAATCGGTCCCACTGAGTATGTGTAGTCGGTCTCACCGAGATTACGTTATGCCCTAACCCTAATGGAATCGGTCCCACCGAGTTGACATATCGGTCCCACCGAAAATCCTAATGTTCACATTTTGAACTAAATCGGTCTGATCGAGTTATATGATTCGGTCTGACCGAGTTATATGATTCGGTCCCACCGAGTTTGGTGATTTGTGTGTAACGGTTAGATTTTGTGTGGAGGCTATATATACCCCTCCACCCACTCTTCATTCATGGAGAGAGCCATCAGAATATGCCTACACTTCCAACATACATTTTCTGAGAGAGAACCACCTACACTTGTGTTGAGGTCAAGATATTCCAATCCAACCACATGAATCTTGATCTCTAGCCTTCCCCAAGTTGCTTTCCACTCAAATCATCTTTCTACCAAATCCAATCCTATGAGAAAGAGTTGAGTGTCGGGGAGACTATCAATTGAAGCACAAGAGCAAGGAGTTCATCAACAACACACCATCTATTACCTTTTGGAGAGTGGTGTCTCCTAGGTTGGTTAGGTGTCACTTGGGAGCCTCCGTCAAGATTGTGGAGTTGAACCAAGGAGTCTGTACGGGCAAGGAGATCGTCTACTTCGTGAAGATCTACCCTAGTGAGGCAAGTCCTTCGTGGGTGACGGCCATGGTGGGATAGACAAGGTTTCTTCTTCATGGACCCTTCGTGGGTGGAGCCCTCCGTGGACTCGCGCAACTATTACCCTTCGTGGGTTGAAGTCTCCATCAACGTGGATGTACGATAGCACCACCTATCGGAACCACGCCAAAAATCTCCATGTCTACATTGCGTTTGCTCCCTCCAAACTCCTCCCTTCACCTTCATATGCAATTGTTTTACATTCCGCTGCTATACTCTTAGAATTGCGTGTGTAGGTTGATTACTTGTTTGTGCTAAGTTGCTAAAATCTGCCAAGACTTAAAATTGGGAAAAGTCTAGATTTTTATTTGGAAGTAGTCTAATCACCCCCCTCTAGACATACTTTCGATCCGACACGGACCTAGTCCGTGTAGTTGCTACCATCATCTTTCAACTTAGCTTTATCTAGGAACGCATTAAAATTCAAGGGAACGGTAGCACAGGCCATTGATCTACAATATAGATATGCAAAAACTATCAGGACTAAGTTCATGGTAAATTAAGTTCAATTAATCATATTACTTAAGAACTCCCACTTAGATAGACATCCCTCGAGTCATCTAAATGATCATGTGATCCATATCAACTAAACCATGTCTGTTCATCACGTGAGATGGAGTAATTTTCAATGGTGAACATCTCTATGTTGATCATATCTACTATAGGATTCACGTTCGACCTTTCAGTCTCCATTGTTCCGAGGCCATGTCTGTACATGCTAGGCTCGTCAAGTTTAACCCGGGTATTCCGCACATGCAAAACTGTCTTGCACCTGTTGTATGTGAATGTAGAGCTTATCACACTCGATCATCATGTGGTGTCTCGGCACGACGAACTATCGCAACGGTGCATACTCAGGGAGAACACTTATACCTTGAAATTTAGTGAGGGGTCATCTTATAATGCTACTGCCATACTAAGCAAAATAAGATGCATAAAAGATAAACATCACATGCAATCAAAATATGTGACATCATATGGCCATCATCATCTTGTGCCTTTGATCTCCATCTCCAAAGCACCATCATGATCTCCATCGTCACCATATTGACACCTTGATCTCCATCGTCACCATCTTGACACCTTGATCTCCATCGTAGCATCGTTGTCGTCTTGCCAACTATTGCTTCTACAACTATCGCTAACGCATAGTGATAAAGTAAAGCAGTTACATGGCGATTGCATTTCATACAATAAAGTGACAATCATAAGGCTCCTGTCAGTTGTCGATAACTTTTACAAAACATGATCATCTCATAGAATAACGTATAGCACATCATGTCTTGACCATATCACATCACAACATGCCATGCAAAAATAAGTTAGACGTCCTCTACTTTGTTGTTGCAAGTTTTACGTGGCTGCTACGGGCTTCTAGTAAGAACCGTTCTTACCTACGCATCAAAACCACAACGATGCTTCGTCAAGTTTGTTGTTTTAACCTTCAACAAGGACCAGCCACACTAAAATTTAATTCATCTAAGTTGGAGAAACAGACACTTGCCAGCCACCTTTATGCAAAACAAGTTGCATGTCTGTCTGTGGAACCGGTCTCATGAACGTGGTCATGTAAGGTTGGTCCGGGCCGCTTCATCCAACAGTACCGCCGAATCAAAATAATACGTTGGTGGTAAGCAGTATGACTATGATCGCCCACAACTCTTTGTGTTCTACTCATGCATATCATCTACGCATAGACCTGGCGCGGATGCCACTATTGGGTAACGTAGCATGCAATTTCAAAACAATTCCTACGATCATGCAAGATCTATCTAGGATATGCATAGCAACGAGAGGGGGAGAGTGTGTCCACATGCCCTCGTAGACCGAAAGCGGAAGTGTTAGCTTGACACGGTTGATGTAGTCGAACGTCTTCTCGATTCAACCAATCAAGCACCGAACGTACGGCACCTCCGAGTTCTGCACACACTCAGCTCGATGACGTCCCTCGAACTTTTGATCTACAAAGTGTCGAGGGAGAGTTTCCTCAGCACGATGGTGTGGTGACGGTGATGATGAAGTGATCCGCGCAGGGCTTCGCCTAAGCACTACGACAATTTGGCCGGAGGAGTAAACGGTGGAGGGGGGCGCCACACACGGCTTGGAACAATTGATGTGTGTTAGAGGCGCCCCCACCCCCGTATATAAAGGAGGGACAACGGAGAAGGCCGGCCTAGGCGTGCCCCACGTGGGAGGAGTCCCACTTGGGCTCCTAGTCCAATTCATCTCCCCATCCTTCCTTTTATCGAAGGGGGAAAGGGGGAAGGAGAGGGAGAAGGAGAAGGAAAGGGGGGTGCCTCCCCCTCCCCTAGTCCAATTCGGACTCCTCCCTTCGGGGGGGACACCCCTTGTGGGCTGGCCTGCCTCCCTCCTAT